>NW_007783934.1:0-2831 GCF_000696425.1 Galeopterus variegatus
GCAGAAACAGAGCAAAAAGCAGATTCGTCATTTTGAAGTCACTTTTCTTGTAAAGGTCAAGACGGAGGGGACTTCCTTATCATATCCCCTGAAACTGGCTTGTTTGGGGATTTGGCTATTATCTCTCACTCTCCTGGTTTCTCAGGAGTTCAAATAAACCACTTAGTTTCAGCTGGGGGCGTGGAACTTCAGCCAGGCAGCTCCATGTTGGTTTGGTCTGCTGGCCCAGTGCAGGAGCTCAACCCAAACCAATGCCCCTCTGTGAATTTTATTTAATGTGCTTACTGTTTACTGGGTATAGACTTTCTGTTTGGAGTGATGGAAATGTTCTGGAAATGGACGGTGGTGATGGTATACAACATTGTGAATGAACTTAATGCCACTGACATACACTTAAAACGGTTAAAATGGTGAGTTTTATGTTATGCAAATTTTACTACAATAAAGGTGTGCACTGGGAAAAATTCACAGCAGTCAAGAAGGAAACTGGGAGGAGAGTGACGCTCTGGAGGTGAAGCTACACCAACGAAACCATTGAAGCTGCGGAGACGAGAGGTCCACCCTCCTGAGAGAGTGTGGCCAAGTGTCTCAAGTGTCTCAGGGGTTTGGAGTAAAATACAGAAATACGTTAAAAACCCAAATAAGTTTATGATGTTGCCAAGTGATGTGGTGCTCATCGTGGCCAGATTACAGCAGAGACAATGAACAAAGAGTGATCTTTCAAAGAAAATGAGATTTGTGGCTGTCAGTGCTGCTTTGGTCCATAAAAAATAGAATCTATGTGGGGCTGGATCACAGACCCCTCTGCCCCACCCTGTGCAGGTTGTGAGTCGGGCAATTGAAAAAAGATTCTGGTGACTCATAACAGGGTAGATATGCTTTGTTCCAACCTGAACTCTGCCGGCCAGCGGTTCAGAGCCACTGCCTTTTATACCAAAAGTACACAACAATGGCAGCGAGCCGAGGGGTACATGGGCACGGGAAATGCAAATCAAAACCACAATGAGATGCAATTTCACATCCAGTTGGATGGCTACTAAAAAAGTAAAAATAAGAAAGGAAGGTGAGACTAAAGAAACTGGAAACTTTGGGTATTGCTAGTAGGAATTTAAAATAATGCAGCTGCTGTGGAAAAAGCAGATAATTCTTCAAAAAATTAAACATAGAATTACTATATTTTCCTAGGACGTAAGGGAAGCGGGCTCCATGCCACAGAAGACAATGGGTTTCAGCAAAGGAGGTGTTTGAATGAAGCTCTGGGTGAAGAGGAGGTGACATTAGTTGGAGGAGGTGTGGTTTGTTTGTTGTTTGGTTTGGTTTTTAAATGATAGAATAAGTTTCTGGAGCAAACAGCAGAAGTGGGAGGGAGGGCAGCCTTGGCAATGGGTGACTAGAAAGACCTCGTCTTTGAGCCAGTGCGGTTTTGGAGAAACCAGGCTTATGATTTGATGCCTACTTTGTTCATAGCTGAAAAGCAGCCAGTCAAAAAATTAGCTAGTGGCACCTGCATTAGATAGCTTTTTTTTTTTTAACTTGGAGCAGTCAAATCACCAAATGTTCCTTATTTTCTATTTATTTTATTTTTATTTTTAAACTTTTCCTCCTTAGGAAAAAAATGTAATAGGAAATAGAGTAGGAAAATATCATATAAATGTAAAATATAAAATATAAATGCAATAGGAAAATATAATAAAATGGATAAATGCCCAGGTTCTGGGTTCAGACTGCCTGAGGATAACCCTGATTCTTCTTTTCATGCACTGATAGAATTTGATTTCCTTTCTTTTTCATGCTTCAGTTGTCATATTGGCAAATGAGAATAATAAAGCAGTTCGACCCTGGGGGTTTGCTTGAAGGTTCAATGAGACGTTTCAAGGAGAGCACTTGGAGGGCTGCCGCGCAAAGGGTCTCCCCTCCCTCCTGTCCCTTCCTCCGCACCGTCCTCTTCCCTACCCCCTTGTCCTTCTCTCCTTCTCTTTCTTTAGGGGATTTCCTGTGCATAGGAGGTGAGTCTAAGACATTTTTCAAACCAGACTTCTCTATCCTTGTGCTATTCAAAACGAGGTTCTGGCTCAGCAGTATCAACAATCCACTAGGAATTCAGAAAACTAGCTCCCCACCCCCCAGACCTCCCTCATCAGACCTTCAATAGCCCCGCGTCTGGCGGAGAGGCAGTGCGGTGCTCGGGTGTCCAGCTGGCTGCTGTGGCCTGTCCTTATTTCACCGATCTTCTGCTCTGAACTGATTCATTCCAGTCCCACACTCAGACAAATCAAAGAGAAATGAAAACGACAAGGCTAAAAAATTGCCCAAGGAACAACGTTTTTTCACTACTGCTTTTTATGTTCGGAATAAAAATAATTAGTAAGGTTTCCAAATCTTTTCTTACCTGTGCTTCACTTGCTCTTCACATCAATCTCACAAGGTGAGGGGAGACAGCAACTGTCCCTGCTGACTGAGGACAAGGACGCTGAGTCATGGCAACAAGCAACCCACCCAGGCTGCATTTCTGTCCTCTTTGTGAATACAAGATTCAGGGCAGAGAGACTTTCCTCCTTTGTCCAGAGGAATCTTTTTTAAATTGATGGAAACACCATAGGAAACTTAAAATCGATGCAAACACCATAGGAAACAGGGGCAGGCATTCTATATAGAGCAAAATTTCTGTGACGAGCACTGGGGCTGAGAACACAGTTGCTGGGACTTGAAGCTGCAGCCCAGCAGTGGTCAGCACAGAGATTCCAGGACACCTGGGGTGGGAGCTCAGGCCGCTGCTGGTCCTCTGGTTTTCCTCTCTTCTCCACTTGCAGAGCCAGGTCAAGACCTGGCGA
>NW_007783935.1:0-404 GCF_000696425.1 Galeopterus variegatus
GAGGATTGAGGAGTGGGAGTCCCCCAAGAAAGTCCCACAGCCTCTGATGTGTAGGTGTCAGCACAAGCTGTATTCTGCCCAACAGTAACGCTCCGTGGAATTCTTGATTGTGGTTGCAGATAGTGACTGAAGCAGGGGGAAAAAGGAAGAGAGAGAGAAAGAGGAGAGAGAGAACAGGTGTGTATGAGCAACCACATTTATTTTTAACTTTGTTGGCTCATGACACTTGGTCTGTAGCACCGTCTCCACTGGACACCCTGACACTAAAACTAGGTTCTTTGGACAAAGATACAAACATCTGGCTGCCTGAGAACCTGGCCCTTTTGGAGGCTCTGAGATCATCACTAGATTATTTGAAAGAAACTAGGGACTGTGATGAAATTCCTGTGGAAAATGCCTTTTTT
>NW_007783935.1:2473-2831 GCF_000696425.1 Galeopterus variegatus
TGTGACCTCACATGGCCTTTTTTCTGTGCATGCACTCATGGTGTTTCTTCCTTCTCTTATAAGGACACCAGTCCTATTGGATCAGGGTGTCACCCTTGTGACCTCATTTAACCTTTATTACCTCCAAAAAGGCCCTGTCTCCAAGTACAGTCACTTTGGGAATTAGGGCTTCAACATACGAATTTTGTGGGACACAATTCAGTCCATAACACACATTAAAAGTAAGTTCAAGCCTGAGAATGCTCATCCATGTACCCTCTAAAATCATTCTGCACACCATACTTAGGGTAACACCGTTGTAGAGCTAGGACTAGGGTCTGGAGCTCACAGACCCCTTGAGCCCATTCACAAACCCTTC
>NW_007783936.1:0-263 GCF_000696425.1 Galeopterus variegatus
CTGTAAAGAGTAGAACTTTCTCTTGTCAATAAGACATTACAGGAATGAGAGATAAACTTCTATTATGTTAAGCCTCAGCAATTTTGAGACTTATATGTTACAGCAGATGGAGTTATCTTAACTAATACAAAAAGGTAGGACTGGTCTTTTTTGAGAGCCATTTCTTGTCTGTTCTTTCTATGAGTCCATTATAACCACATGGCACCTGCCCTTGTTTGCCCTTGTGCCATGTTTGCCAAGCAGGCCCAGTATAGGCAGAGCGT
>NW_007783936.1:2472-2831 GCF_000696425.1 Galeopterus variegatus
CTTCTCCGGTTGAATCAGCCAGGACCCATCTGATACAAAGACCTTGAGTGGTGGAGGAATGCGGATGCTGTGTCAAAAGGTCATGGCTCAGATCCAAAAATGCACCATGCTGACCTCCAAATCTCCTTGAAGAGTGAACTGGAGGGGCATCCTGGGGTCAAAACAGTATCCAACACAAGCTTGTCGAAGATGGCATGGGAACAGGGAGGAATGTCAAGATTAACTGGAGCTGGGAGAGACATTTACCAAAACAGGAGCACGCGCACACACACACACACACACACCCTTGCTCCATCAACATTTCCTTTGGCAGGATGAGTCAACCATTTATATTTTTACATAGGCAATATGCTTGCAAT
>NW_007783937.1:0-602 GCF_000696425.1 Galeopterus variegatus
GGGCTGAGGCTAGGACCTCACCTAGTACAAGGCAGTGCAAGGATGACTTGCTGGTTAAGCAAAGAGAAATAAGAGTGGACACAAAAATATTTCTGGGTGCTCGGCCTGGCTCCCTCCCTGCTCCTCCTACCTTGACAGGAAGCAGAGGCCTCTTAACAGGGCAAGCCTGTGCCTTGGACACTGGCCTTGAACGCACCAAGGGGAGCTTAAACATGTCGAACGCTCCCATAGTCTCTCAGATTCTGCTGGTCTTGCCTTGTTTGGTTTACTCATGGAATCTGAAGGACATGGTTCGTGGAAACAGGAAGCAAAAGGTAAGACTGGCTCAGGTCTCAATCGGTTCCCGTCAGTTTTCTCATTCTCTGCTACCACTTAGCTTTCTGGCAACAACGGCGAAACAAAATCATTCCGGTCCTGTTGAATGATCAAATGTTGATTCCTTTTGTTCAAACAGTGGAATACAATATATTCATTCTAAACATGCCACGTCTTTCTCATTCTGTCCCAGATCTACCAAAACCCCCCTCTCAACCACCTTGTACCTTTGCCCCAGCTAGACAGCTTTCTTGGTTTCATTAAAAAATGAATTTTAATCATGAAAC
>NW_007783937.1:2033-2831 GCF_000696425.1 Galeopterus variegatus
TAAACAATACACAGCATGCAGGCTGGTTAATGTTTGGTAACTCCTTGCAAGACTGTGTTATGCTAGAACGGCAATAGTAAGATGAAATGTTTCCTGGTGCTTTGATAGAATTCTGAGCACTTTGAGATTTTCTGAAGCTAATTGGGAGGGGGGGAATTAATTCACTTGGTTTAGCTCTTAAGAGCTCTTCCCTCTGTAGTGAATTGCTTAATAGTGGAGGCTTTGATGCTGGCAGGTACTTTTAGTGGAATATGACTGCTATCGCCCTCTCTTACAACCTGCACTGTTGTGTGGGCTGAAACCAATTAGACTTAAATTAATTAGTAAGAAAATGATGGGCCCACTTGCTGAGCCATTCACAGTACCATGTGAGGAAAGAGGAATAGTGTTTGAAGGATGCTGTGTGTTTCTGCTCAACCCTAATGACTGAACTATTTCCAAATACAGAAGGAAATGCAAGCCATTGCTGGATTAAGTGGTCCACTTCTTTTAACCCATGAAAGTCCTTTATTCAAAGGCAAGTTAGGAAACTATAAAAAAATGCCTTTTAAGTCCTAGGACCTTTGATAAGCTTTGAGATAACTTTAGAAGATATGTGGAGTCATTACGTAATCTGACTTTTTAAGGGCCAAAGTAGCTGATGAAATTGATGGCTGAGAAACATACAAGGACCAATATCCCACTTCAGGAGCTACAGGTTAAGCAGGCTTCCTTCTGAAGGACAAACTCAGTCCTCTTCCTCAGTTTCTTCCCAGTCTCCTTTGCTGGCCCCTCTTCCTCTGCTTATTCCTTAAATGA
>NW_007783938.1:0-1716 GCF_000696425.1 Galeopterus variegatus
GAGAACTTTGCAAATGGCCAGGCATGAGAAATCAGATGACTAAGAAAGAAATCCAAGGAGATAGGCCATCAATTTAGAGATTTATGGACTAGGTTGTTATGGACTGAATTGTGTCCTGCCCCCCTCCCCCCAATTCCTATGTTGAAGCCCTAAAACCAATGCGATGGTATTTGGAGATGGGGCCTTTGGGAATTAATTAGGTTTAGGTGAGATCATGAGGATGGGACCCTCATAATGAGATCAGTGCCCGCCTAAGAACAGATATCAGAGAGCTTGTTCTCTCCCTCTCCCCACTCTTGCTCCCATCCCTAGCCATGTGAGGATGCAGTGAGCAGATAGACAGCTGTCAAACTAGGAAGAGGGCCCTCACCAAAACCCCACCAGGCTGGCACCCTGATCTCAGACTTCCATCTTCCAGAACTGTGAGAAAACAAATTTCTGTTCTTCGAGCCACCCAGTCTTTGGTATTTTGTTATGGCAGCCCGAGCAGACAAAAACGCTGGTGCTCACAAACAGAAAACAGAGGTTCTGAAACCACAAATAGGGCAGAAGACAGCAGAAACCTGTAGAACAATGAGAGACAGACATGGAGCTGACAGAGGCAGACCAGCTGAGTCATGGAGCCATATGCCAGCCCCAACACCTCTATGGGAAATCTAGACCACTCTGTTATTCCAAGCAAGGGTCCTCAAGAGGCAGCTCCTCTGGACAAGAAGGAACCATCAGCCATTCATGGGAAAACAGCATTTAATTTGCAATACTGACCAAGAACCAATGCATGCCAAGAGCTGTGCTAGGCACTGGGGTATAGTTGTGAATAAGACCATCCTAATCTCTGTCCTCGCAGAGCTTCCCACGTAGCAGGAGACATTGCACTAGGGGTTACAGATGCACTGAGCATTGCAGCAAAGTCCTGTTAGCAAGAAAAAGAAAATTGTTTCATCCAATTCTCCACTCAGTTCTCTAATGAAGACAATTTGAAAATAGGTGTCAGATTCAGGAGCTATCTAGCCCTAGTCTCATGAGAAGTAACAAGATATTTTGGAAAAGCTTGGGAGTGCTTCAGGATGATGATTTCATGATGGAAATTTACCCTAAAGCGTCCTCAAAGCTGCTCAATAATCCATTTCGGTTTTATCATCTGTGAACATCTAAATCTTTCTTGAACTTTACCTATTTACCACTTCATTCTGTTTTACCATTGCTGGCTTAAATAGCTCTTCTTACAAATTCCTCACAGTCTCTCCATCTTCATCTGTCTTCGTGGGAGAACCCTTATCTCTTCAGTGTATCCTCTCCCAGAACTCACTCCTTTCCCTTCACTGCTTAGTTCTCCCCTGGATTTTTTCCATCCCCATTAGGTCATTCTTTGAATGGGATGGTCAGAAATGGTAGAAAACCCAGTTTTGTTGCCAATGCCCTTTGCCAGAATCTGCCCACATACTCCCTCTGGCCAAGAGCAACCCCTCTCCCGCCTGCTCCTGCAGGCCCAGGAAGGTCACAGCCCCGGTGCCTGCCCGTGCAGGATAGACCCCCCCATTAATAATGCCTTGCTTGTGCTCAGTGTTTGTAGTTTGCAAAGCTCTTTCATGAACCTTTTCTCATTTGATACAACAATCTTGAGAGGTAGGGAAGGTAGACACTAGTTTCCCAATGTGAAGGAAAAGAAAACAAAGATTCTAAGTTAATTTAATAATTTAATTAATTGCCCAATGT
>NW_007783938.1:2545-2831 GCF_000696425.1 Galeopterus variegatus
GTGAAGGAAAAGAAAACAAAGATTCTAAGTTAATTTAATAATTTAATTAATTGCCCAATGTGATAAAACTACTAGTGGCAGATGCAGCAATTGAACTTGAAGTTTCCTGAGTTGTACCAGCCCTGTCCACCCCCACACTTTCACCCTGAGGCTGCATGCTCCCTCTCCTAATATATGCCTCAGATCTCCTCTTGGTTTTGGTGTGAACCTTGGATTCAGAGCACGAGAAGCTCCAGGTAAGAACCACTTCTTCCCTCAGTCCCATGTGACCCTCACTTGGGGGACT
>NW_007783939.1:0-325 GCF_000696425.1 Galeopterus variegatus
GTTTTAGTTCTTATAAGACCTTTTATTTATTTATTTTTTTCTGGTTCACCATTACTCCTAGGGTTATGTATTTTCAGGAAAATGAAAGTCTTGGTAACTTACTGGAAACTACACATGCCCAAGCCCTGTATGTCATACTTTATCTCCCTACTACATTGTCACTGCTGAAAATGAAATTACATTGAAATTCTCCCCTCTTCCTATTGGATTTTATGTGGGATTTCTCTACCTGCACTGCTTATGAATTTGTTAATATTAGAGAAGACAAACACAGAGCTCACTTATCTTCCCTTTCATGAGAGATCTTATATACACAGTCTTGGCC
>NW_007783939.1:2372-2831 GCF_000696425.1 Galeopterus variegatus
ATAGAAAAGGCTCAACTAGCTTTAGTTTGTCAGTGTCATTGACTGAGTATTTTTCATTCCTGTAACCATTGGTCTAAGACTTGCAGTTCTTTCCTTGACATGCTGACCTTTTCACACTGACTCTTCCTACCTGCTTCTAAGATACAAAATCAGCGTAATCAAGCAGGCAAATCACTTGATACTGAAATAGCCTGACAATAGAGGGGAAAATCTAGTGATCCATGTCCTTGGATGTGCTTATCCATGTGTAAAGACGAGCACACAGTCCTACTTTCAGCTTGTTCTTGATTTACACTTATGTATTTAACACATGACTTTTATTTTAAAAAGAGCACCGTTGGACAGAGTATACTAGTACTCTGTATTGTAGAGTTTTCTTCTTCTTCCTGCCCATCAAGGTATTTATTCATTTATCCAGCAAATATTTATTGAGTACTTCCTAACACATAATTCAATGGA
>NW_007783940.1:0-559 GCF_000696425.1 Galeopterus variegatus
CCCTTTGAAGTCTACGGGAGAAACGGCTTGTGAGACTTCTGTTTCAAAATCTCTGTCAAAATGCGTTAGAGAGGCTTCCCCACTTAGTATCCAGCATAACTCATTGAACCGAAGATGTGGTTTTTAGAGGACCGGTAGAGATCAGAGGAGTTTGTTTTCTGCAATTAGAAGCGAAATCACACTGCAAACGGCATTCAAGCAGTCTTGGAAAGTGTGGTGTATATCTCTGCCAAAAACACTCACTAGAGGTTCAGTTTTTACAAGCTACTGTAACTCTAAGAGAAGAGAGAGTAGAATGTGCTTCTCACATCTAGCATGTAGGAACTCAGGTTTGCAAGTTCTGTGTGAAAGCCCATTGAAGCCTGAGGTGTAAACGGCGGGTGAGACTTATGTTTCAATATCTTTGCACAAAGCGTCAGAGAAGCTTCCCCGCTTAGAGTGCAACATAACTCATTGAACCCAATATATGGTTTCTAGAAGACAGGTAGAACTCAGAGGAGTTTGTTTTCTGAAATTAGAAGCGAACTCACACTGCAAAGGGCTTTCAAGCAGGCTTGAA
>NW_007783940.1:2620-2831 GCF_000696425.1 Galeopterus variegatus
GAAGCCAAATCACACTGCAAACGGCATTCAGGCAGGCTTGAAAAGTGTGGTGTATATCTATACCAAAAACACTCCCTGGAGGTTCAGCTTCTGCAAGCCACGTTCACTTTAAGAAATGAGACAGCAGAATGTGCTTCTCACATCTAGCAGGTAGGATTTCAGGTTTGCAAGTTCTATGTGAAAGCCCATTGAAGCCTATGAGGGAAACGGC
>NW_007783941.1:0-1231 GCF_000696425.1 Galeopterus variegatus
CTTCTCATGTACCCAGGGAACTTCAATCTGAATATGGATGGAATGGAGGTGGAAGAAGGGCTGTCATTGCAATAAGTCTAGGAAGGTAGACATGGAGGATCAAAGAGGCTCCAATACACTGACCTAAGACAATTGTGGTTTACCTCTTAGGCATGGGGAGCACATAAACTCACAATGGGTGTCATGAGCACATTAGACTATCAGAAAATTTTATTCATTGCCAAGTAGATTGGGTGTGTGCATGTGAAGGGGCAAGTCAAGATGCACAGAGAGCAGTTGGGTTAAAACTGTCACAGTGCATGAGCACTATGAAGAGAGTGGCTTAGAATATTTGCAGGGGAGATGGGCAGAGGTTGAATAGGTTACTTATGACTCAGAATTCACAAGATGTGGTCTCTGGGAGTTGAAGGGAATGAGGAGGCTAGACGTCATGTTTGATACTGTTGCTTAAGAGACGAAGCACAGAAATTTGGGGGGAAATATGATGAGTTTGGTTTTGGACTATAATTCATGATGCTTAGGAGATACCTATGTGAAAATTGGTTGAAAATTGGAGCTGTGAAGGCTAGCTGGTTAGCTCACTTGGAGAGCGTGGTGCTGGTGACACCAAGATCAAGGGTTCAGAACCCTATACCAGCCAACTGCTAAAAAAAAGAAAAAGAAAGAAAAGAAAATTGGAGGTGTGAGTCTGAAGCTTAGGAAAAAGGTCTTAGATGCAGATACAGGTTCTGGAGTTATCAGCAATTAAGTTTTATGGGAAATGAGTGCAGAAACCAGCCCATGGAAAGACTGAGAAAGAAAAGTCTAAGAGGGAGGAGGACAGTCAGAGTAGCCAAGGGAGGGAAGAGGCTCAAGAAACAGCCCAAAGGTTCACTATGATGAGAATGGACAAGTCCATCAGATAAATTTTATGTGTTTTTATCTCCAAACAAACACTCATAACTATTCCTGGGAGAAAGACTTCCTAGAAGGGAAGAGGTGGAATGATTGGTTTGTCTAGTCTCTGTTCACAGGAAAATGAATATCTAGAAATGACCATGGTTTACAAGGAGCCACAACTGTTTGAATTGCACTGTTATCTTAATTGGTTGCTCTTTAACTTACATAATGTCAAAATTCTTTTAGTGTTGTATCAAATAACCAACACTTGTGTAATGTTCACAACATTCCCATTTTCTAGCTCATTTTTCTCACTATAACCTCACATCTATTTTATAGATGAGGAATTTTC
>NW_007783941.1:2359-2831 GCF_000696425.1 Galeopterus variegatus
GTATATACAGTACAATTCTGAGTAGAGTTACAGGGAAGGTTTAGTATTAAGTTGCAATTTCATAAATACTAGTAAAGAGGGATAAAAGAATAGAAGAATTTGTCAATATTATAATGTGATCTGATACAATTTTAAGATCACTGCATAAAGTGCTTCATCAGTGTGCTGTAATATGAACAGAAAAAGCCTGGAAAATATTATCTTACATTTATAAAGTGTTTACAATGAACCAAGCCATGTTTCTGGTGCTCTGTATTATCTCATTTAATCCTCACAACAACTCTGGGAGATGGCTAATTCCAGATGAGGAATTTCAGTGGGGGAGAGGTTAAATAACTTGCCCAAGGCTGTACGGAGATGAAGCTGGTTTCAAAAACCCAAAAAACATGAGTTTAGAGCTCACACATTAGCTATTTGATGACAGTCAGACCTCTGTATTCACAGGTTCCGAGTCCATGGATTCAACCAGACA
>NW_007783942.1:0-505 GCF_000696425.1 Galeopterus variegatus
CTCCCTTGAATTTCTGTCTCCAGAATTCATCTGTATTCTGAATTTTAGGCCCAAATATTAAACTGTCCATTTCATGTGCCTAAGTGGATTCCTCATATGCTTTTCAGGCTTGAACATATTACAGACTGTTTTCATCATCTTCCCTGAACCTGCTTTTCATCTGGTTTTCTCATCCTCCCAGTTGTTGTTCAAAGGAGAATATTGGTAGTTATTCCTGAGCCTCTCCCTCACTTTGTATTCAAGTACTAAGGCCTGCTAATCCTATTCCCTAAACAGGGAATTCCATAATCCTCAAATATGTCCATATTTCACCATCTCCACTGCTGCAACCCTATCCCAGGACACCACCATTTTTCACCAGGCATTCTCTAACAGCATCCAAACTAGTTTTCATAATCACTCATTAGGTAGGCAGAGTAATTTCTCTCAAATGCAAACCCAATCAACATTACTTTCCTGCTTAAAAGTCTTCAACAGATTTGTGGAATGATGGAATCAAATCTAC
>NW_007783942.1:2578-2831 GCF_000696425.1 Galeopterus variegatus
GTAGCATTTACTTTCTGTAAACATTTTGTGTTGAAGTAATTTATACATAATCCTCACAACTACTCTTGAAACAGGAACTATTATTATCCTTATTTTCCAGATGCAGACACTGAAGCACAGAGAGATTAAGTAACTACCCAAGGTTACAATTACCAGGTGGCAGAGCCAGGATTCAAACCCAGGTAGTCTGGTGCTATAGTTTAGGGTTTGAAAAACCATTCTATCTCTTGAAGGTAAGGAAAAAGTGAAATAG
>NW_007783943.1:0-449 GCF_000696425.1 Galeopterus variegatus
ATAGGCTGATGGGGAAGAGAGGGAAAGGTGACTGGGGGTCAGCTGAGCAGAGGGAATCTGCCATTCTCTGCACTTTCTGGGGAGGTGGCAAGGCCTAAAAAGAATTCGCTGAATGTTGTGTTCTGTGCATGTGGACCTTTTTGGAGGCAGCCTTGTGAGAAGGTTCCCATGTCCCAGACATGTCACAGAAGCTGTGAAGAGCCGCAGATCTGAAGAGGCCATGAAGAGATGAATGGTGGACAGGTAACATCTGTGGACAGATGATCAATAACCAGAAGGACTTCTTCAATGCCTTAGCCCTCTGTAGGGTCCCCAAACTATGGCTGAGTAGAAGGTAAAGTGACAGGATGTAGAAACCCTCAGTATTACTGAAGTCGAGATTTCTGCTGGCCTTATAGAGTAAGGAGAATATAGAACATTAAACCATATTTCTCGCTCACCTGAGATGA
>NW_007783943.1:2506-2830 GCF_000696425.1 Galeopterus variegatus
TGAGCAGTTAGGTTATTTCCTTCGTTTGGCATGTCTGAATTTTCTAACTTTTATAAAAAGTTTTACACCAAGGGAAAAATGGGGACAAAAAAGTATCTTTTAGTAAAAATGTAAATAAACCTGTAATATTTTGGCTGGATGTAAAAAGACTTGGTGGGAATGGGCATGGGGCTGGGGAAGGAGGAAGCAGTTGTGGTGGGCATGATGTCTACGTTCAGATTCAACAGTGTTGGGAAAATAAAATAGGTTGGTCAGGGCCCTCTCCTCAGGTCCAGTTGGGTGTGGTTTTAGCACATCCTTTGTAAGCAAATTGTGTGTGTGTGT
>NW_007783944.1:0-2830 GCF_000696425.1 Galeopterus variegatus
GTCACTGGCATAGCTTTCCCAGGAGCCCTTCTGCACAGGATGGAGTGGATCAGAATGCATGTCTCCTACAGACAGGGCAATGGAGTTTCTCCAACAGCTTAGCTGGAGTGATTCCACAAGTCTTCTCAACGAAGTTAATTTGATCTTGTATATTTTACCAGGTTTGTGAAATTTGCTTGCAGATCTTGTTAATTCAGTGGGCATCTAAGTTGCAGCATGCATTTGTTTTTTTGTTTGTTTGTTTGTTTTTGTTTTTTTTTTCCTTTTTGTCTTTTTTCGTGACCGGCAACGGATCGCAACCCTCAGTGTCGCGCCCGCACCGGACTGGGACCGGCAACGGGATCGCAACCCTCGGCGTTGCGCCCACACCTCGCTCAGCCAGCGAGTGGCCGGTCTGTATGTGGGATCCAAACCCTCGGCAGGAGCGTCGCCGCGCTGCCAAGCGGCGCACTGTAGCAGTGCGCCACCGGGCCGGCCCTTTCATATTTCCTATTGCTGGACACAAGATTCCTCTTCTCTGCCTCACTAAAATTTATTTAGAGCTTATGTCTTAGTGTATGAAAGCAAGCTGCTGCCCAGATTCATATCTTGATTCTTCTGCTTATTGTCTGTGCAACCTTGGCAAGTTACTCAACCTCTCATCATCTCTGCTGTCTCATTGGAATAAAATGGCGATATCAATAGGACCTACTCATAGGGTTTTATTCATTACTTCCTGTTTTTAGTTTTTGGCCCATATTTTACCCAAGATACTGCCAGGGCTTCAGAAAGCCAGAGATCTAATTGTGTTATGTATTCTATGAGAGCTATGACTATGCCTGTTCTGATGGGTCAAATACTGCAAGAAAAAGTCACCAGAGACTCAGCATAACAGACTAAGAAGAAAGTTAGTGCTGTGCTGATTGAAGAACCCAAATGTCTCTTCCAAATCTCACGATGTGATTCATTGAAGATGGATGTAGAACAGTAAAACATGAGATGTGAGAACACAGAAGAATCATGACAATGTCCAGTTCTACTTAAAATAGGTACATACAGAACAAGGTTCTGTAGTATCATGTCTTTATTTTTCACTTGTACATAGTTGATTTAGATATCTGCATCTTTTCCCTGCACCCAATGAATTCCTTAGGCAAAGTATATTTTTGGAGTCCCTCTTCTGTAGTATCATGTCTTTATTTTTCACTTGTACATAGTTGATTTAGGTATCTGCATCTTTTCCCTGCACCCAATGAATTCCTTAGGCAAAGTATATTTTTGGAGTCCCTCAAATCCTGTCTCTTCTCATTCATTCATTCATTGCCCAAGCACTGGGAAAACAAAAATAAATATAACATATTTTCTTGAAGACCTCTAATCTAGGGGAAAAGGATCATATAGACACATAATATTACAATGATTTAAGCCAAAGTATGTACAAAATGATATGGGAACACAGACAAAGAGAAAATAAGTCTGCCTAGGGGAAAAGTAAGAGTTCACAGAAGAGGTAACCTTTACACTGAGTTTAGGGGAAGGGAATCTCAGAGGCATAAAAGCACAAAAGAATACACCACGTTCAAAGAATAGTGAGGGCTTTTATCTGACTCCATCTGATGATGCCTAGAGGATAATGGCAGCAAATGATGTATGGAGGGCAATTGGGGGCCCCCATAAGCCACATCTTTTTTATTTTTTTAATTGAAACATAATTAATTATACATATTTATGGGGTACAAGGTTGATATTCAGTATTTGTGTGCAGTATGTGATCAAATCCATATTATTAGCATGTTCATTACAAAATAATTATTCTTTGTGTCCATCACCCAATTACTCTCTAATCTCCTCCAACCTTCCCACCTCTAGTAACTATAGGTCTGTTCTCTCCTGAAAGTTCAGTGTTTTATTGTGGCCTATCTTCCTTCCTTCTTTCCTTTGCTCCCACTTATGAGAACATGTAGTATGTCTCTTTCTGTGCCTGGCTTATGTCACTTTAAATAGTTTTCTCCAAGCTCATCCATGTTGCAGCAAATGGCAGAATTTCATTCTTTTTTATGGGTGAGTAGTATTCTATTGTGTATATATGCCATATTTTCCATATCCACATCTTAAGGAGTTTGACTTTTTGCTGTAGGTAATGGGAATGCTGTGGATTTTTAAAAAATTGTTGTATTTTACAACTGAGAAAGTTAAAAACAATATAGGGATACTATATAAATATCAAAGAGTTGGGTTTTTCTTTTTGTCCTTTTTGAGACCGGCCACACCGCGCTCAGCCAGTGAGCACTGTGAGCGTGCCGGTCATCCCTATATAGGATCCGAACCCGCGGTGGGAGTGCTGCTGCGCTCCCAGCACTGCACTCTCCCAAGTGCACCACGGGCTCGGCTCAAATATCAAAGAGTTTTAAACATTAATAATAATCTCCAGTAGCTCTACATTTTTAATTTGAGTTTAACTGCTCCCATCCTTACTTTTGTAAATGCTTTTTCCAAAAAATATTTTGATTGTAAAATAAAGTGGAAATACAGAAAACACATTCATTTTAATGAATTACTCTAAGGTGAATAACCTATTCACCACCACCAGGTCAAGAAGTAAAATTCTGCCAGAACCCTCCCCACCAAAACCCCTCTATAGACCACATACCAATTGCAATCTCCTTTACTCCTGTTCTATAAGTAACCATTATCCTGATTTTTACAGTATTTCCTTGCATTTTTTGTTGTTTTATCACTCAAATGTGTATCCATAGGTGCTGCAGTATAATCTTGTCCCTTTATAAATTCTTTTGATATGTCTTTTAAGTTTCTTTTATTCTATCACTTATTTTTGTTAATTTGTTGAAAA
>NW_007783944.1:7127-7906 GCF_000696425.1 Galeopterus variegatus
ACATGAGATGATGGTTACATTAACTACCCTGACCTGATCATTATACAACATATATATATATATATATGTATCAAAACATCAGGTTACACGTCATAAGCATGTGTGATGACAATGCGTCAATTAAATTTTTTTTTCAAAAGATGGAAAGTAGCAAAAATTAAAAGGCACTGTTTTCTTGATGAAAGAAGACTATTCTTTTCTAATCTAATAATTTTTCCAAATTCAGAACAAAACAGGGAGAAACAATATGGGTTTCTTTATTACATAAATATGCATATGATAAAAAGTAAAAAAAGCAATAAGTAAAAATTACAGCCTCAAGTCCTCATTAGCCAAAACTAAAAAGTAAAAAAAGCAATAAGTAAAAATTACAGCCTCAAGTCCTCATTTAAACCTAATATTGAAGATTTAAAAGCAGTTTAGAAGAGTTACATGAAATTATTTTTGAATTGTAACAATTTCAAATTAACACACAAGTAAAAGACACTTTGTATTTTGTTTTATCACCGAGAATCAAAGGCAATCAATTAAGGATATAATTGGGGCTGAACCCGTGGCTCACTCGGGAGAGTGTGGCGCTGGGAGCGCAGCGGCGCTGGGAGCACCGAGGCCACAGGTTCGGATCCTATATAGGGATGGCTGGTGCGCTCACTGGCTGAGTGCGGTGTGGACGACACCAAGCCAAGGGTTACGATCCCCTTACCAGTCACAAAGAAATAAAAAAAAAAAAAAAATTAAGGATATAATTGTTTTTTAGTAATTTAAAAATCAAACTTCAA
>NW_007783945.1:0-2830 GCF_000696425.1 Galeopterus variegatus
ACTGGCTAACTTGGGTATTATGAAGAAAGAAAGATTCTCAACGGGAGGATGTCATAGAAATTTTTTAAAAAATCTTATATCATAGCTTTTCCTAGGCTGGTCCTGTGTTTTCTGGGGAGATAGTGATATTGATTCACAGTGGGGGGTTAATGCTTAAGACTGTACATTAGCTCCGGTGAAAGCTGGCAGCAATCCACGATCCCTCTTTGTTTATCTCATTCTGTCCTTGGGAAAAGTAGTAAATGTGTGTAAGAGAGTGGTAATGGTTCAGTAATGCAGAGTGGAACCACAGGGGACATAACCAACTGATCTCTCAGGACCCTTTTAGGATTCTGGCACTGTGGACAGCCACAACCGTCCTCTCCTTTCAATGGGTCAAACAGTAACATGTTCTCACATTGTTATGAACCAATAGGAGGCAAAGAGACATATAGTTTATTATTCACACATTATTCCCCCTCATCAGATAACAGGAAATGATAAGCAAATTAGAAATATTGCGACTCATGCTGAACAGAGAAAAGATTTAAAAATCTAAGGAAAGAGTAGAGGAGAAAAAGGACACCAGGAAAGAAGAAAACAAGCGGATAAGTGGACGAGCCTAAGAAAAGAAAGCAAGCAAAGAAAAGCGAGGAAAGCTAAAAATAGTGAATGTGACTGAGTTGTATATAGAAGTTTTCACGCTTTCTTTTTAAATTCATTACATACCTATTTCTAAAAAGGAGTTGGTGAGGTTTTAAAATAAATTAAAGACATCAAAGTCATATACTAGAACCACTAATACAAGTGTCAGGGGAGCAGGAGTCATTAAAAAAATAAAGAAGTAATAAATAGGAAATGTTTAAATAAAATTGCAAAATTACATCGAAACGGCTCTGAGCTTGAACTTTGCCGTAGGTGAAGAAATCACACGCATATACACTCGCTCATAAGCACGTAGTGAGAGAAAGGGTGAGAACCATGCAATGAACTCTCAGTGACCCCTAGTCCTGAATTATAGCAGGAATTTAGCCTTTGTATCTTTATGTGAAGAACCTCATATAACATAGTAAACATCATTTTCAAAAGTTGTTTACAAAAACACAGGTACATTGTATGCTGTAATATGAAAAATAAGAAAACATTAAAAAATAAACATTTAAGAAGGAAGGTGAGAAGTAAATAAAAGGGAAAATGTGAGAAAAAGATAAACTTTAAAGTGGAATGTGGATAGAGAGAAAAAGAGAGGAAAAAATTATGAGAAAAAGAAATGGAGCAATACCCAATTTAGAGAAAAGAACAGAGAGTAGACATGATATAAACCTTCAACTAAGCTAATTGATATGGTACTCGGAATTCATATGATGAGGGCATCTTAAGATAAGTCTCTTTAAATATGTAAGGAAAATGAAGTAACATAACCTATTCAATGAAATCCAAGGCAGACCCATTATAGAGTGAATGTTTCTCTGCAGAGAATAGTGTGGTAGATAAAATGAAGATTAAATGTGTTCTTTCTTATCTTTATTTATTTTTCTTTTTAAGATGAAATTTTATTTCAAAGTTGTGCAACTGTTTCCAATTTGAGATACTAAAGAAGTCAGGCCATATTAATTTACATGATTTTGTCCCTCCCAATAATAAGGATTCTGATATGAAAACCAAAATAGCAATTGTAATGATGGTGTAAAGGGGAAGTAAGAACAACATTCTCCCAAAAAGAGGAATATAGTTTAGGTGATATGGTGGGAGTAGCACAGTAATGGTCCCTGTGAATAGGACCCACACCATTGGGATTGATCATCCCTTAAATGTTCATTCGACAACAACATATAAATCTATAAAAGTACCTATAATAGGGCAGGCTTGGAAAGGGACAGAACTTATACAAAGATGAATATGATTAAAAAAATCAACTCCAAATGGATTAAAGACTTAAATATAAGACTTGAAACTTCAAAATTCCTTAAAGAATACATAATGTAAACACTCCAGGATGTAGGACTGGGCAAAGACTTTGTGAATAAGACCCCAAAAGTACAGACAACAAAAGAAAAAAATAAACAAATGGAATTATATCAAACTAAAAACCTTCTGCACAGCAAAGGAAACAATCAGCAGAGTGAAAAGACAACCTACAGAATGGGAGAAAATATTTGCAAACTATGCATCCAAAAAGAGATTAATATCCAAAATATACAGGAAGCTCAAACAACTTTACAGTAAAAAAATAAAATAATCCAACTGAAAAATGGGCAAAGGAGCTGAATAGACATCTCTCAAAGGAGGACATACGAATGGCCAATAGGTATATGAAAAAAATGCTCAGCATCGCTAATCATCAGGAAAATGCAAATCAGAACCACTTTGAGATATCATCTCACCCCAGTTAGATTGCCTATTATAAAAAAGACAGCTAATAACAAATGCTGGTGAGAATGTGGAGAGAAGGGAACCCTTCTGCATTGTTGGTGATACTGTAAATTAGTACAGCCATAGTGGGGAATAGCATGGAGATTCCTTAAACAACTACAAACAGAACCACCATAAGATCCAGCAATCCCACTTCTGGGTATATACCGAAAGAATGGAAATCATCATGTTGAAGGAATACCTGCACTCCCATGTTCATCACAGCTCTATTTACAGCCTCCAGGCTATGGAACCAACCTAAATGTCCATCGATGGATGACTGGATAAGGAAATATGGTATCCATACACAATAGAATACTACTCGGCCATAAAAAGGAATGAAATTCTACCATTCACAGCAACATGCGTGAGCCTGGAGAAAATTATGCTAAGTGAAAGAACCCAGGCACAGAAGAAGAAATACAGCATATCCTCACCC
>NW_007783946.1:0-571 GCF_000696425.1 Galeopterus variegatus
TTGCATAGGGTGTTGAAAGGATTAAATGAAATAATGCACATGAAACTCTTAGGACAGTGCCCGAGCCAAGGTAGGACTTCTATAAATGTTAGCTATGTGCCTGGCACAATGTCGGATCTTGATAAATATTTATTGAATAAATGAAGGTACTCTTTCATGCATTTCACATATATTATCACATCTGAGTCTCCCTCCAAAAATTAATAATATAAAATTCGAATTATAGATAAGAAAACTGAAGCTCAGAGGGCAAGGAACCAAGAGCCAAGAAATCTGGGGAACCCATCCCCCCATTCCCATTCCTGACTGACTGAGGGTTGCTCTGTGAACCTCACAGGTCCCTTGAGCTGAGCCCCATGGGCCACAGGTCATGAGCACTCATGGCCAGAGAAAGTGCTCAGACAGAGAGATACAAGCATCCAGGACAGGAAGGCATCAGAATGTGTGGAAATTGTCCACCAGCACTGCGGGTAGCCTCTGGTGTGGGCCAAGGGGATACGGGTGGGGCACTAGCAGCATCTGCTACATCTGGTCAAATATGAGTCCTGAGGACAGAGCCACTATCCATTCT
>NW_007783946.1:2556-2830 GCF_000696425.1 Galeopterus variegatus
AAAGCTGCCAGCTGAGCTTCCCAGGTGAATGTCACCTAGGAGCAGGTCTTTCTGCTTCTGAGAGGAATCGCTTGGGTGCCCTTTCAGGCAGGCAGTGGAAGGTGGGGATGCTGGGAAAAGGAGTGGCAGGACATCTGAGGGTACGTTGTTCTCGGGGAAGGAGAGGTGAAAAAGAGGGCAAATTTGCAAAGGGGCCAAGGAACCTTCTGGAAAGAAAAGCATCAAGACCAACCCTTCCTTTCAGAGCTCTGACATGATGAGAATGTGCTGGTGG
>NW_007783947.1:0-723 GCF_000696425.1 Galeopterus variegatus
TTAACTAAATTCATCACACCAAGTTCATCGATCCAAGTAAACTCATCAGACCAAGCTCATCTATCTAACTAAACTCAACAGAGCAAGCTCATCGATCTACTTAACCTCATCAGACCGAACACATCGATCTAAGTACACTCATCAGACCAAACTCATCGATCTAAGTACACTCATCAGACCAAACTCATCGATCTAAGTAAACTCATCAGAACAAGCTAATCTATCTAAGTAAACTCGTCAGACCAAGATCATCGATATAAGTAAAGTCATCAGACCAAACTCATCTATCTAAGTGAACTCATCAGAGTAAGCAAATCGATCTAAGTAAACTCAACAGACCACGCCCATCGATCTAAGTAAAATCAGCACACCAAGCTCATCGATCTAAGTAAACTCATCAGGCCAAGCACATCGATCCAAGTAACCTCATCAGACCAAGCTCATTGATCTAATTAAACTCATCAGAGAAAGCTAATCAATCTAGGAAAACTAATCAGACCAAGCCCTTCGATCTAACTAAAGTCATCACACAAAGCTCATCGATCTAAATAAACTGATCAGATCAAGCACATCGTTCTAAGTAAACTCATCAGAAAAAGCTATTCGATCTAAGAAAACTCATCAGACAAAGCCTTTCGATGTAACTAAACTCATCCCAAGCACATCGATCCAAGTAAACTCTTCAGACCGAGCTCATCGATCTAAGTAAAATCATTGGGCCGA
>NW_007783947.1:2599-2830 GCF_000696425.1 Galeopterus variegatus
GACAGACCTAATTGATCTAAGTATACTCATCAGACCAAGCTCATCGATCTAAGTCAACTCATCAGACCAGGCCCGTCGATCTAAGTAAATTCATCAGACCAAGCCAATCGATCTATGAAATATAATCAGACAAAGCTAATCGAGGTAGGAAAACTAATCAGAGCAATGTAATCAATCAAGGAAAACTAATCAAACCAAGCTAATCGATGTAGGAAAACTTATAAGACCAAC
>NW_007783948.1:0-331 GCF_000696425.1 Galeopterus variegatus
CTGCTTAGGTTCTCCCCACTAAGCTATCTACTCAGAACTTTCCAACCATAAATCCACATGGATGATAATACCCCATTTTGCAGATTAGGTGCGCAGGTAGTCCAAGGTCACACAATAAGAGAGTGATAGAACTCCAATGCCTTTGATTAGCGTGCCATCTAGGCTCTCTCCCCCCTTTCTGCCTGTGGGGATACTGTGCTCTGGGATGGTGGAGCCACCAGATGGAAGGAGGCTGGGTTTTGGGATGACCTCGTGAACAAAGTTCTTCTACCCCTAAACCATCTACTAGCTCAGATTTTTATACAAGAGAAGAGCAAACTCCTCTCTTGCT
>NW_007783948.1:2179-2830 GCF_000696425.1 Galeopterus variegatus
GTGTCGCCCACACCGCGCTCAGCCAGTGAGCGCACCGGCCATTCCTATATAGGATCCAAACTCACGGTGGGAGCGGTGCTGCGCTCCCAGCGCCGCACTCTCCCGAGTGCGCCACAGGCTCGGCCCTCAAAGCTTTTTAATTACTTTTTTACTTAGCTCTTTAATCAAGTCAGAATTTATTTATCTTTGTGTATGTTCAGAGTTTGAGCTTTGATTTTACTTATTTTGTCTCACATTAGTTAATCAATTTCCCTCATACCATCTTTTTTTTGCCTTTTTTTGGTGCATAGCTTTATCGAGATATAATTCACATACCAAACAATTCAGTTTAATGTGTACAATTTAATGGTTTTTAAAGTTGTATAACCTTTACCACAATCAATTTTAGAACATTATCATCATCCCCAAAAGAATCTCTGTACCCTTTTAGCAGTCACCCCCAATTCCTCCTATGACCTCTCCCCCAGGCCTAGGCAACCAATAATCTACATTTTTGTCTCTATAGATTTGCCTATTCTGCATACTTCATATAAATGATATTATAAAATATGTGGCCCTTTGTGTCTGCCTTCCTTCATTATCATCCTTCACAAACATACCACAGTTTATCTACTCATTAGTTGCTTCCACTTTTCGGGTATTATGAATAAC
>NW_007783949.1:0-299 GCF_000696425.1 Galeopterus variegatus
CCCCAGGGCTCAGAACAATACCCAGGACGAGCCTACTCATCCATTCCCCTGGACCCTGCCATTCCTCCATCCCAGTTTCCCTATGCTTAGCACCCACGCCCCCAATCCACCGAGGAAACAAACCCGAACAGCTAGAGGAGCCAGGAGGCTGGAGAGGAACATAAGAGAGGCCTACTAACCCCAGCATCCTTCACCCCCAGCCCGGAACAGGATAAAACATGCAGAATGGGGTTATAATAGGACTCTACAACAGTGAGTCCATGGGGCCTTCAGAGCCCTGAGCCTCCCCAAGCAGGGAG
>NW_007783949.1:1994-2830 GCF_000696425.1 Galeopterus variegatus
GCGTGCGCGCCCCCGCGCCCACCCCGCCCCCCGCGCGCGCCGAGCGCCCGGCGAGCGGGGACCTGGACCGAGGAGGAGGGACGGAGGGACGGAGGGACTGATGCTCCGGGCGCCGCCTTCCGTCCCCGCAGCGCCGGGGCGGGAACCCCCTCCTGTCCCTCCTCGCCCGACCCTCGGGCCTCTTGGCGGACTGGCCTTGAGAATGACAATCATTAGTGCCCGCTTCCGTTCGCTGAGCGCCTACTATGTGACAAGCACACGGCAGAAGTACGCTGAAGCCCCAGCCACAGTGTCACGCGTCTGTCCTGTGTCTGGCCCTCCACCACCAGACTGCGACGTCTTCGGCAGGAATTTGTCGCGCAGCGTGTGCTCCCAGGGCCTAGCACAGAGCCTTGCTTATGGTAGGCTTTCCAAGAACGGTGGCTGATTGCAGTCTTTGGATCCCGAATTAGGGATATGAGAAAGGTCGTGACTACTGCCGGTGGGGGTGGGGGTGGGGGTCTTCTTTTAAAAATGGGAGACTTCCTCTGCCCTAGGAGGACTCAGACCCCTGTCCCAGGATGGAGTTAGGATGGAAACAGCCCTGGACCGGAAGACCAGATATCCAAGTATTAGTCTTGGCTTTGTAACTGACTATCTGATATGGGCAAGACATTACCTTGTGGGCTTCAGTTTCCTCAACTGAACAATGAAAAGTTGATTGAATAATCAATCGCCTCAGGTCCCTTCTAGCTCTGACTTGAAGAGTGCATCAGGCCCTGGCTGGTAAGCACAGAGACCTGAGCTCGGAGTTATCACCTGAGACAGGGGAATGATCCCAATAGTGGAATCATAGA
>NW_007783950.1:0-795 GCF_000696425.1 Galeopterus variegatus
CAGCCAGCCCTTGGCGCACTATATAAGCTCTACCACCCCCACACCTGGTGCTGTCCCCTTTTCAGGGCAGCACTATCTCGGCTTACTTTCTTTCATTATGGTGCTGAAACCAGGGAAGGGTTTTGGCCAATGTTGTGGATCCCCTCTCTCTTGGGGAGATTGGCCCTGCACTGCCCTTCCCGGCCCTGCGCTGCCCTTCCCGGACCTGCCGGAAACGGGTACACTTGGGACTCTTTACTTTTGCCCTTTCAGACCAACGCATCCAACACCAGCCTCAATTCAGGGTGAGTCCTTGGGTCTGTCCTGCCTACTTCTACGGTTCCCCCGACTACTCTCTCTATGACTCAGGTCTCTACAAAGCCCAGGCGCCTGGCTGAGGGAAATTTTCTTGTGTCCCCCCAGCTATTGGAGGACATTCCTCTAGCCGGCCAGTGGCTTTTCTCTCGAAAAGAAGGTGGGGACCAAAGGGGACACCCTTTGCTGGCACTCTTCTTCTACCAGGACTGACTGCCCTTTTTCACTCTCTACATGGGATCCTCATGATCCAAACCTCCATGCTCTATGCCCTTGCGCCATCTCCTGGCCAGTTTCTTGGCCTCCAGGGAGACATTGAACCTAAATGTCTCGTTTTCCACTGTACTCCTCTCTATGCCTACTCTACTCTACTCTATGCCTCTGGGCCATCTCCTGGCCAGTTTCTTGGCCTCCAGGGAGACATTGAACATAAATGTCTTGTTTTCCACTGTACTCCGCTCTATGCCTACTCTACTCTACTCTATGCCTCTGGACTGCTCT
>NW_007783950.1:2527-2830 GCF_000696425.1 Galeopterus variegatus
GTGAGCCCACGGTAACTCACCTGGTAGCAGGTAAGCCGATCTCTTTTGTCATTGATACAGGTACCATTTACTCTACCCTTCCTGAGTATGCAGGACCAACAGCCCCATCCTCTATCACAATAGTAGGATTCATGGGAACAGAATACTGCCCATAGATCACTCAACCCCCTTTCCTGCACCCTACATCACACCCAATTCTCATACAAATTCTTAATAAGGCCTCAATGCTCAGCCCCCTTTTGGGGATGGGACATTCTTTTCAAATTCAAAGCTACTCTTACCCTAAACACTTTAACTCCAGCT
>NW_007783951.1:0-207 GCF_000696425.1 Galeopterus variegatus
AGGTAACATAAGAGTTAATTAGGGTGGAAAAAACAAATATATACAGTAAGGAGACATCTGCATCCCTCTGCTTCTGAAAAACTCACATAAGAGATTAATTTATTTCTTCTGGGTAAGACTCTCAGACATCAGATTTTGATAAAAGGCATAACCTAGGCCATTCTGGCCAGCGGACAGAATCTCTTCCTAATCCCTGGGCGATTATAC
>NW_007783951.1:2341-2830 GCF_000696425.1 Galeopterus variegatus
AAAAAGTTTTTTTGGGCTAGCCAATTGCCTCAATGTAAAGCACGGTGCTGGTAACACCAAAGTCAAGGGTTCACATCTCCATACAGACCAGCCGTCAGATAAAAAAAAAAAAAAAGAAACAAGTTCACCAAAGTCAAGGGTTCACATCTCCATACAGACCAGCTGTCAGATAAAAAAAAATAAACAAGTTTTTCCCTTTGGAATATATTCAAATATTTATAGATAAAGTGATTTAATATCTGGGATTTGCTTCAAAATAATATGGTGGGGGGAGTGGGTAGGAGTTTTAAACAAAATTGGCTACAAATTGATAGATAATTCTGGGTTATAGGGACATGGGGATTAATTATACTATTTTGTCTTCTTTGGTATATGTTTGAAATTTTCCAACATAAAAAGTTTTGCATATCCTCGCATGGGAAATAAAATATACCCACGTAGCAAGGAATTCTGAGACTTATGCAGCAATCCAGATTCTTGAACGCTTCT
>NW_007783952.1:0-376 GCF_000696425.1 Galeopterus variegatus
CCAGCTTTCTCCCATCTGCGAATAACAAATGTTTTAAAATCAGAGAAGCTTTTTTCATATCTTTTACATGGCCACAACTTTGAATCTGTGAATGATTTTGATGCAGAAATGCACTCTGAATTAAGATCCTTGTTGATACTGGCCATAGCCTTCGACTTGCATTTTTTATCATTTCTCCTCTCTCTTTCTCTCTTCCTTGCTTCTTCATATGTGCCACGTTCTCCCCCATCCAACTATACACTGAACCTGAAAATTACACGTATTGATATTCGTGGACGGAGTTGTGCTCAGCTGGTGCTCTTAACGGTGCAAGCTTAGTTGTGCCACGTAGTTACGGGGCTATTCACCACCTGTCTTGTGAAGGCAATTCTTCTTT
>NW_007783952.1:2313-2830 GCF_000696425.1 Galeopterus variegatus
AAAATGTCATGCTCTGAAGAAAAGATTCTTCTAATTCCTATATCTGTTCATTTTTCAGCAGAAGGAGTTTCTAGACGTTGTTCCCCTGCAGAATGAGAACATCTTTAAAAAAAATGCATAAGGAAAATTAAGTGAATAGTCATATCCAAATGAACGCCACTGAACAATATGGAACGTTGCTTTCTTTCCCAGAGACACTTTACAGGCAAGTAGAAAGATTTTGAAATATGACAAACCTGGGTTCGAATTTGAACATGGCCACTTTTGATCTTCCTCACCCAGCTGGGATTAAGAAGTAGTTTATCATTAGTTAACTCAGTCTTTACGTCCAAATCCATGAAGAAGACAAGTCCTAGAACTAACCCCAGGTCTGAGTTGAAGTAAAATACAGTGTTGTCACATGATAAATGCATTAAATTACGTAAAATTCAAATAGTGCAACAGAATAATACTGATAGTTTTCATCTCATGTACAATGTTTACGATAATGCAAACCCTCTAAAATTAGTATTATATC
>NW_007783953.1:0-2830 GCF_000696425.1 Galeopterus variegatus
TTTACTATTTGTTCCTTTTGAACTAAACAGCATTTAATGTCACATAACAGGTTAGGAGAGGTGGGAAAGGACAGGGGTGAGAGGGGATAGTGAGAGGTTAGTTACTGGACACAAAATTACAGGTAGATCGGAAAAATAAGTTCTATTGGTGTACAGTAGTACTAAGTATCTATAATTAACAAGAATTTATTGTATGTTGTCAGGTGGCTAAAGGGGAGGAGCTTAAATGTTCTCATCACAAAGAAACGACAAATTTTCGTGATGAATTTACTAACTACCCTGATTTGATCCCTACACATTGTATACACGTATTGAAATATAACTCTGTGCACAGTGCACATTCACACACATGTACACTCACACATATACACTCACACGTGTACATTCACACATGTGCACACACACTGGCAGACTCACACGAGCTCACACATGCTCACACAGGTACATTCACGTACATGTGTTCACTCACATGCACACACACATACACTCACGTGTACATTCACACGCACACACACACGTTCACACACTGGCATGCTCGTGTGTGTTCACTAACACACGTATGCACACGTGCTCACACTTACACCGGCATACACTCACACATGTGCACACACATGCTTGCACACACTGACACATGTGTACATTCACACCTACATGCACCCACCTATCACAAACCTTGCAGTCCCCCTGCCTGCTAAATCCCTTGACTGGCTTTTGGCACGAGCGCCTTGCACCCTGCTGCCACTGCTCCTCCCTTCAGGGCACTGGGGGCAAAAGGAACTTCAAAGAAGGTGCCAAGAAGTCGGGACGTGGGAGCCACGGGTGGGGGGAGGAGAGGGGAGGCTGAGGCGGCTTCCTGAGATGCTGCCTGTCAGGGACTCTAGCAAGGACTTTCCCATGTCTCCCTCGTCTTTTCTTTTTTTTTTTTTTTTTCCTTTTTTTGTCTTTTTTCATGACCGGCAACGGATCGCAACCCTCAGTGTCGCGCCCGTACCGGACCGGGACCGGCAACGGGATCGCAACCCTCAGTGTTTTTTCCCCCGCACCTCGCTCATCCAGTGAGCGGGAACCGGTCTGTACGTGGGATCCGAACCCTCAGCAGGAGCGCCGCTGCGCTTCCCAAGCAGCGCATTGTAGCAGTGCGCCACCGGGCCGGCCCTCCCTCGTCTTTTCTTACACCCTCCCCCCTCACCGCCCGCCATCCGCCATCGACGACCATGCAAAGGAAAAGTCTTGCCTACTGAATCTCCCCAGCCTTCATCACCAGTCTGGAGCATCCTTCATCCTCACGACGTGAGTAGGTCTTGTCCTGGTGTCTTCCTATGAGCCCATCAGACACTCATAAACCTCGATGCAATCACGTCTCTTCGCATGCCACCGCGCTGCACTCAGCCTGCCCGTCCAGCACTCAATGGCCCGGCCCGTGTTCAGCGGTCAGCGCCGCCGCACCCCGGATCCTAAATCGTTTTTGAGTTGGTCCCTTGACAGGCTGCAGTAACCTTTGTGAACTGCGAGTCTCCAGAAATTATTCCTTTAGGAAAACCGCCTTGTGCTGTCTTCAGAGCTGCAAAGCAGGATGCTGCCAGCCCACCTGGTCCCCGAATTCTTTTATGAGACTCCAGTTGGAATCATTTAACTGTGACTTAAAAGTGTTTTTCTGCTTCTCTCTAGCACTAGCCTTGTGCTGTGTCCAATAGTAAATTGCACACTAAATTCCAGGCGCCCATTTTCCAGACTTACAAAGTCTTCCTGAAACACGACTGCCCGTCCAGCTTCGCAGCTTCTTTGTGCAAGCCTGCAAGGTGTTAGATGGTAGTTCTCCCAGTGTACCCTTGTCCCTCACACGCCATTTGCCCCGTCACCGCCCTGCCTTTCCGGGGGCTCTTATGTGTTCCTGCTCGTCTGTTTCACTTCGGGCAATGCCAGCTCTGTTTGATAGCCTCGTAGAGAATCCTTTCCCAAATGATTTGCTAAAATCAAAGTCCTTTCTCGTCCTTTTGCTTCCCAGCCGTTTAATTACAGCCTATTTCTCCGCCCTCCTAAAAGACAGTTTAGGTGGCGTTTGCTCGCATGGCCTGTCTAGGAGGCTCCTCAGGGATCATTCCCTGGCCTCCTGGCCCCAGCAGGCAGAGCCTTACCCAGCGGTGTTTCTCCTGCTACTGCATAGGCGACGAGCCCAACCCACATTTCCAAACATCACTTGTTCCCAAGATGGGCAACCTTAGATCTGGAAGTATAAAACCAGGTGGGGCCAACATCCATCTGGCACAACATATGCCCATTTTTATTTGTAATATCGTTTTGAGTAAACTAGCATTTCCCCCCCTAGTATATGTCACCTCCCCCTATTTTTCCACTGTACCATTTGTGTGGATGAAAAGTGAGATTTTTTAAACTGTCCTGAAATTATAGCCAGCACATACCCTTCAGATAATCATGCCAAAGAATATAGTGCGGAGGAAAGACAAATGCATCTATTCACGTAGTCAGGAATGAGTGCTAGAAGTAATGAACGCATGGAGCTCTGCATAAAAGATGGGGCTTTTAAAAAATTTGCCTCATTTGTCATGAAAATGTCATTTAGCATATCATGTTAGCATTTATCGGAAAGGCCCAGATTGGGATTTTTTTTTATGGTTTTGAGGTTTTAGAAAGACACAAGTTCTTATTTCAAGTATCTCAATCTCACTAGTATTAGTAAGAATCTTTGCCTAGAGGATAGTGCCCATGGATGATTTTTTTAAAAAAATGAGTATCTCATCTAACAGCCAAGATTTTTTTTTTTTTTTGTCTTTTTTCGTGTCCGGCAACGGATCGCAACCCTCAGTGTCGC
>NW_007783954.1:0-2830 GCF_000696425.1 Galeopterus variegatus
GTTCTGAGAATACTGACAGGCTCCTGACAGGTTTACTGGTGGAGAAAGTGTTCATTCATGCAAGAATGTGGATAGAATTTTGTGATTAATAAGTCTTTAAAGTAGAAAAAATTAAAAATACAAATTGGTTATGGGGCATGCTTCTAAGGAGGCTTCAGAGTGATAAACCTGCAATCTATCTGGCTTGATCAGTCAGGCTAGACCGGACTATGCTACCATAACAAACATCCCCAAATCTCAGTGGCGTCAAACAAAAAAATCCCTTTATTGTAACACCACACGTCCATTGTAGGTCAGCAAGGTGGTCCCATACATAATGTAACTACTCAGGAACCCTTGCTGATAGGGTAACCACCGTCTATAACATTGCCACTCATGGTGCAGATGGAAAGAAAGAGAATTCTGGAGGATCTTGCACTTGTAATAAAATGCTCTGGCCCAGAAGTGACAGATCACTTTGTCTCATTGGCAAGAGTGAGTTAAATGGTCCTACTCAATCACAAGGGGCCAGAAAATGCTATTCTGCCATGTGCCCAAAAGAGGGGAGAGCCACAAATATTTGGCAAACAAGGCTAATAACTCTCACATTAGCCTGGTTCAGGGGCATCAGAGACATCCAGAGTGAGGATGTCCCGGGCCAACACCAAGATAAATGAAGAGCAAGTCTGGTGAGAACCTGGAGGCCCCCAGTTGTCTTAACTAGGGAGTAGAAAACATATCCTGCTCACAAATCCCAACATAAATGGAGAAGCCCCAGTAATGTCTAGTTTAGGATAATCTGTGCTTGTAGGGTGATGCTCTGATTTTTCTCCCAACTGCTCACAAATGATTCATGGTCAATGGTTTCCAAAGCTCGCTGATCATCAGAATCACGTGGGAAACCTTAAAAAAATAAAGATGTCCCACCTCTCACAACCAGGCACACCTTGCCAGTGCCTCAGGGCCCACCCAGGGACCTGATGCATAGAGAATGGGACTGGACACCCCTCTCACAACCAGGCACCCCACACCAGTGCCTTGGGGCCCACCCAGTGACCCAGGGCATGGAGAGGGGAACTGGACTCCCTTCCCACAGCCAGGCACACCGTGCCAGTGCCTCAGGGCCTGCCTCGGGTCCTAGGGCATGGAGAATGGGATCGGATCCCCCCTCCCACAACCAGGCACACCACGCCAGCACCTCGGGCCCCACCCAGGGATCTGGGGCAAGGAGAAGGGGACTGGACTTTCCTCCCACAACCAGGCACACCATGCCAGCTCCTCGAGACCCACTGGGGGACCCAGGGC
Source organism: Galeopterus variegatus (assembly GCF_000696425.1). Classification (NCBI taxonomy): domain Eukaryota; kingdom Metazoa; phylum Chordata; class Mammalia; order Dermoptera; family Cynocephalidae; genus Galeopterus; species Galeopterus variegatus. The sequence goes on from NW_007783954.1 coordinate 1,285, forward strand.
ATGGATCTGGGAATCGGGCAGTCTCCATAACCAGGTACACCACCAGCACCAAGGAGCATGCCAAAAACATCTCCTCCATGTGGGTAGCCCACCACAGCCACCATGATAACCATGGCTGCCGCGAAGGCAGCTAGATGCCACAACCACCATGCAGATGGTCCTCCAGCCACTGGAGTGCGTTGACACAAGGAGAGTCACCAACAGAGATAAAGAAAGGAGGAGGATGTTTCTCTCCACAAAACCCATTTCAGAGTGAAAGAAGAGACATCTGCTCTATGATAGTATTGGGGGACCTGATCACGCCTCTCAGCATTGGACAGATCATCTGGGCAGCAAATCAACAGAGTAACCATTATTCTTTCAGAGTGAGAGAAGAAATCTAGGGTGATTAGAGGGGGGAGGGGGAGGGGAAGGGGATGGGGAGGGATTGGACAAGGGGCATAAAGAATAATTTGTAACAATATATATGTCAGTAATATTGATTTGTTTAATATATCTCAATGTTGAGCCCTCCAAATATGTATAATCAATTTTGATTCAATAAAATTTTTTTTAAAAAGAAAAAACAATAAAAAACTTAAATTTCAAGTAAAAAAAATTAAAAAGTAAAGATGTTTGGATCTTACTCCTAAAAATTCTAATTCAGTATATTGCTGGGGCCAGTCCCAAGAATTTATAGATTTAATCCCCTGTAGTAGAATAAAAAATACATATTTATTTTGTCCTTGCCCCCAGTGCCTGGCACAAAGCTTCTAAAACTCTTGGAATTTCCTGAGTGATAGACATCATGTCTTTTGTTATTCATAACAGTTCTCTTTGAAACATACCTGAGTTAATACTAATGAGGTGACTCTTGGTGGGCCCCTAGATAGCTTCAGATGGAGGCTGGTTCCACAGGAACCAACTAGGTGATTAGAAGATTGTAACTTTCAGCCCCGCCCTTTGACTGCAGGGAAGAGAGGAGAGCTGGAGATTGAATTCAATCACCCATGGCCAATGACTTAATCAATCATGCCTGTGTTATGAAACCTCCACGAAAACCCCTAAATGATATAGCTCAGAGAGCTTCCAAATTGGCAAACACATCCATGTGCTTGGAAGGGTGGTACACCCCAACTCTATGGGAGAGAGGGTCCTGTGCTCAGAACCCTTCCAAACCTCGTGCTCTGTACCTCTTCAACTAGCTGTTCATTTGTATCCTTTATAATAAACTGTAAGGGTTAAGTATAGCATTTTCCTGGGTTCTGTGAGTCATTCTAGCAAATTAACAAAACTTGAGTTGGAGAGGGGCTGTGGAAATCCCCACTTTGTGGCCATGTTGGACAGAAGTGCAAGTAATCTGAGGGATATGATACTAGCAACTGGCACTTGAAGTGACAACAGCCTTGTGGGTTTGGATGCTAGCTCCAGGTAGTTAGTATCAGAGTTAGATTGGATTGTAGGACATCCGGATGGTGCTGGAGAATCAGAGAAGTAACTGGTTGAGTGGAAGACAAAACCCCTCACACTCACACCCCAGGAATTTTAATGGTTACTAGGTCTGGTG
>NW_007783955.1:0-2830 GCF_000696425.1 Galeopterus variegatus
GCGCCGCCGCGCTTCCCAAGCGGCGCACTTATCCAGTGCGCCACCGGGCCGGCCCTATTTACCCCTTTTTAATTTTGTATAGCTCTAATTTGGTTACTGCTTGTCTAATTGCTTTGGATTGTACGTAGAGATCAGCTTCAGATAGAATTAGTGATAATGGCTATCTTTGTCCTGTTTCTGACTTATGGGAATGTTTCTAGTATTTTGCCATAAAGAGTGATGCTGGCTTTTGGTCAGAGTTGGATATATTTTATCATGTCAAGGAAGATATCATCTGTAGAATACTAGAGTTGTAGCTGGACATGTGAACACCTCCTCAAGACATGCATTTCTCAGCCCGCCTGCGTTTGCGTGGCCTTATGATTAATGTGTGAAAGTGTTCTATGCCATTTCCTCCACATCCTTTCATTTCCCTTCTTGCTGGCAGAAAACCAGAAGTGGTGACAACCCAGCCTCAACCATGTAGATGACAGCAAGGCCCTCCCTCAGGGATGGCAAAGCCACAAGATGGAAGGAACCTGGGCCCCAGAATAACTGCTTGGAATAGACCACTCCCCTGGAGCACCCACTTCAGATTGTTACTTGTGAAAGAAAAATAAACATATTTGTTTTTAAGCCATTTTTATTGTTGGGTCTATTGTTACAGTAGCCCTTTATTACCATGAACCCACATTTAGTCTCATTTTTGTAGTGATTTTTTGGTCAAAGATCTTTTCTTTTTTCATCTATGGAAATTAACATGTGCTATGTTTCCCTAGATATATTAACATAAATTATATTAGTGGTTTTACAGTATTTAACCATTCTTGCTTTCTCTGGAATAAATCACACTTGACATGATGAACTATACTTCTAAAGTGCTTCTGGGAGTGTTTCATTGATATTCATACCTGAGATTTGTCAATTGTTCTGTTTTGTGCAGTCATTATCAGGTTTTGATATCAATGCTATTTTTTCTTTGTAGAGAGAATAAAAGTTTTTCTTCTTTTTCTATGTTCTGGGACTATTTTAAGCACTGGAATTCACTGTTCTTTGAAAGTGTGATGGAATTTCCCTGTAAAAATTCCAAGGCCTGGAGATTGTGGAGTAATTAATAACTGGTACATATCTCTAATTCATCTTTTGAAATCAGACCATTTAAATTTTCTGTACCATCTAGGATCAGTTTTGGTGAATTATATTTTCTAGACAATTACATATTTCATCTACATTAAACATTTTTTTTGCATAGAGTTAAGTAAAATAGTCTCTTCTGTTTCTTTTATTTTTCTGTTTTCATGACGTTCATCCTTATTCTTTTCTCTGTGTTTATGTTTTGTTCATATTTCCTTGACTAGTTTAACTGTGCTTTATACATGGAATTTTTTTCTTAAAGAAAAAACTCTTAAATTTATTTATTAATTCCTAACTCTGTATTTATTAGTTATCCTCTTTATTTCCATTGATTTTTTGTTTTGTATAAATATGATTTAGGTGCTCAACTCCCTTCTTTTCATTACTCATTTTAAAAATTTTTGTATAAATGAAATGCCAGGAGTTTTCCTTTGAGCAATGCTTTAGCTACATTCATAACTTCCGATGTGATGTTTTCACTAACATTATTTTTATATAAATTCAGAAATATCAGTTTGTGTATCTTTTTTGAAGAAGAAGTTGCGGGTTTTAAAGTTTTTCGTATGAAAAAACTTTTATTTATTTTGTCCAGTTTTATTAATTTCTAGGTTTAATGCATTATATTCAAAGTAAGTTTTCTGTGTTATTTCTAGAATTTGGATATTTCTGAGATTTTCTTTATAGCCGAATATGTTATCAATTTTTATGAATATTCTGCATATCCATAAATATGGATTGTTGAAAAGAAGATATATTTTCTCTTTCTAATAGAAAAAAATTGTGATACATCAAACATATATAACTCCCTAATGATGCTACTCTGTTCTCATATCTTGGGAGAAGAGAATTAGTCCCTATAACTAGTGTGTTTCTGTCTCATTTCCTGTCATTTCTGCTTTGTTTGTGTTTGGCTATATTATGGCTATTCACAGCAGTTAAATTTTTATTGTGAATTTCATCCTGGTGAGCTATGCTTTGTTGTTTTTTGCATCATTTGGGGCCTGAATTCTATCTTGTCTGATATGAAGATCAAGACTGTCTACTTATACACTTTTCCATTTGGCTAATATATTTTTGTCCATATTTTAATTTTAATTACTGTAAATCACTTTGCGTTAGGTATTCTTTTAAATGTCTTTGAGTTAGGTTTCACTTTCTGATTCAATCTTAGTATCTCTTCTTTTAACAAGTTAAACCTGTTGATATGTGTATAGTAGATATACAAGTATTTGTTCTGAGTGCTGTCCTGTATCAGCTTTTTCGTTCATGTTACCTTTATGACTTGTAGTAGTCTGTCTTTATGTTGTTTGTGTCCTTTCCATTAAGTGTTTACTTCAGATATTTGTGAAGTTTTCATATTTATTCTAGTAGTTATCTTTGTAATTGTGCTTTTATGTTATACCCTTAGGTCTCTTTTTCTTTATCCCTGTAAAAATTCCAAGGCCTGGAGATTGTGGAGTAATTAATAACTGGTACATATCTCTAATTCATCTTTTGAAATCAGACCATTTAAATTTTCTGTACCATCTAGGATCAGTTTTGGTGAATTATATTTTCTAGACAATTACATATTTCATCTACATTAAACATTTTTTTTTGCATAGAGTTAAGTAAAATAGTCTCTTCTGTTTCTTTTATTTTTCTGTTTTCATGACATTCATCCTTATTCTTTTCTCTGTGTTTATGTTTTGTTCATATTTCCTTGACTAGTTTAACT
>NW_007783956.1:0-554 GCF_000696425.1 Galeopterus variegatus
GCAAGAAGAAGAAATGAAATCATCCAAATGGAAGTAAAATTGTCTATATTTGCAGATGACATGATCTTATGTATGAAAAAACCTAAAGACATTACCAAAAAACTGTTAGAACTAATAAACAAATTCACTAAATTTGCAGGATACAATATTAACATACAAAAATCAATTGCATTTCTATATACTAACAAAAAATTATCCAAAAAACAAATCAAGAAAACAATCCCATTTACAATAGCATCAATGAATAAATAAATAAAATACTTAGGTATAATTGGTATAAGTTTAACCATGGAGGTAAAAGATCTGTACACTGAAAACTATAAAACTTTGATAAAAGAAATTGAAGGGACACAAATAAATGGAAAGATATCCCATGTTCGTACATTGGAAGCATTAATTTTGTTAAAATGATCATACTGCCCAAACTGATCTGGAGATCCAATGAAATCCCCATCAAAATTCCAATGATATTTTTAACAGAAATAGGAAAAACAAACCCTGAAATCTGTTTGGAACCAGAAAAGACCACTAATAGCCAAAGTACTCTTGAGCAA
>NW_007783956.1:2161-2830 GCF_000696425.1 Galeopterus variegatus
AAAAAATAAAAAGTATTGGCAAGGATGTGGAGAACAGGGAGCCCTTGCACACTGTTGGTGGGAATACAATTTAGTACAGCCATTATGTAAAAGAGTATAGAGGTTCCCCACAAAATTACAAATACAACTTCTATATGACCCAGCAATACCACTACTGGGTATATATCCAAAAGAAATGAAATCAGTATGTCTAAAAGATATCTGCACCATCAAGTTTATTGCAACATCATTCACAGTAGCCAAGATATGGAATCAACCTAAGTGCTTACTGATGAAATGCATAAAGAAATGTGATACATATACACACACACAATAAAGTACCATTCAGCCTTAAAAAAAGAAATCCTGTCATTTGAGACAATATGTATGACCCTGGGGGACATTATGCTAAGTAAAATAAACCAGGCATAGAAAGACATATACTACACTATCTCTTTATATGTGGAGTCTGTAATAGTCAAACACATAAAAACAGAGTGAAATGGTGGTTGCTAGGGGTTGGAAGGTGGGGGCATGGGGAAGAGTACAAAGTTTCATTTATGCAGAATGAATATGTTCTGGAGATCTAATGTACAGCCTTGTGGCTATAGTTAATAATACTGTATTGTATAACTGAAATTTGCTAAGAGGGTAGAACCTAAATGTTCTCACCATCAAAAAAAAAAAAAA
>NW_007783957.1:0-1037 GCF_000696425.1 Galeopterus variegatus
CAAAAAAAAAAGAAAAGAGAAGACCCAAATAACAAAAATTAGAAATAAAAAAGGTAATATTACAACTGATACCTCAGAAATACAAAGAATCATTAGAGACTACTATAAACAACTATATTCCAACAAATTTGAAGATCTGGAGGAAATGAATAAATTTCTGGATGCATACAAACTACCAAAACTGAGCCAAGAAGATATAGAAAATCTGAACAGACCAATAACAATAAAAGAGACTGAAGCTGTTATCAGAAGGCTCCCAACAAAGAAAAGCCCAGGACCGGATGGGTTTACTGCAGAGTTCTACCAAACCTTCAAAGAGGAACTGATACCAGTTTTCTACAAACTGTTCCAAAAGATTGAAACAGAGGCCATTCTCCCAAACTCATTCTATGAGGCAAACATAACCCTGATACCAAAAACAGACAAAGATGCATCAAAAATAGAAAACTACAAGCCAATATCCTTGATGGGTATAGATGCAAAAATCCTCAATAAAATACTAGCTAACAGAATATAGCAATACATACACAAAATTATACACCATGATCAAGTGGGATTCGTCCCAAGGATGCAAGGTTGCTTCAACATACGCAAATCAATAAATGTGATATACCACATCAATAAAAGCAAAGACAAAAACCCTATGATCATCTCTATAGATGATGAAAAAGCATTTGACAAAATTCAACATTCTTTCATGATAAAGACTCTCTACAAGTTAGGCATAGACAGAAAGTATCTCAACATAATTAAATCCATATATGATAAGCCCACTGCCAATACCATCCTGAAAAACAGGAACTAGACAAGGATGCTCACTCTCACAACTCCTATTCAACATAGTGTTGGAAGTACCAGCCAGAGGAATCAGAGAAGAAAGGAAATAAAGGGCATCCAAATTGGAAAGGATGAAGTCAAGCTGTCCCGGTTTGCAGATGATATGATCCTATATATTGAATAGCCTAAAGCCTCTACAGAAAAACTCCTAGAGTTGATGAATGATTTCAGCAAAGTTGCAGGATACAAAATCAACACAC
>NW_007783957.1:2037-2830 GCF_000696425.1 Galeopterus variegatus
TATACCAAAATCAACTCAAAATGGATTAAAGAATTAAATATACATCCTGAAACAATAAAACTCCTTAAAGAAAACATAGGGGAAACACTCCAGGAAGTAGGAGTGGGTACAGACTTCATGAATAGGACCCAAAGAGCACAGGCAACTAAAGGAAAAATAAACAAATGGGATTATATCAAACTAAAAAGCTTCTGCACAACAAAAGAAACAATCAACAGAGTAAAACCACAACTAACAGAGTGGGAGAAGATATTTGCAAAATATACATCTGACAAAGGATTGATATCCAGAATATATAAGGAACTCAAATAACTTTACAGCAAAAAAACCAAATAACACAATTAAAAAATGGGCAAAGGAGCTGAATAGGCATTTCTCAAAGGAAGATATATGAATGGCCTACAGACACATGAAAAAATGCTCAACCTCACTCAGCATCCGGGAAATGCAAATCAAGACATCTTTGATATACCATCTCACTCCAGTTAGAATGGCTAACATCCAAAAGACTGGGAATGATAAGTGCTGGAGAGGTTGTGGAGAAAAAGGAACTCTCATACACTGTTGATGGGGCTGCAAAATGGTGCAGCCTTTATGGAAAATGGTACGGAGATCCCTCAAACAATTACAGATAGATCTACCATATGACCCAGCTATTCCACTGCTGGGAATATACCCAGAGGAATGGAAATCATCATGCTGAAAGGACACCTGTACTGCTATGCTTATTATAGCTCTATTTACAGTAGCCAAGAGTTGGAACCAGCCCAAATGTCCATCATCTGATGAGTGG
>NW_007783958.1:0-2830 GCF_000696425.1 Galeopterus variegatus
GGTCTGCACCACACTCAGCCAGTGAGCGCACCGGCCATCCCTATATAGGATCCGAACCTGCCGCCTTGGCGCTCCCAGTGCCACACTCTCCCGAGTGCACCACGGGGCTGGCTCTTTGCAAACTTTTTGAAGTGTCCTCATATGTGACATGTCTAATCTAATGACTATTGGAGATGAAGTATCCAAAACACAAATTAATGCACCTAAATTATTTATTTATTTATTGCACTTAAATTATTATTGAAAGCGTATGCAAGTGTTTCTGGGAGCAGAAGAAAGCAGTAATGTGTGCCTGTATGACAGCTTCAAGTATTCACATTAGGGCAAGAGGTGGTTCTTGTGGTTGCTCTTGAGGCCTGTGGTCTAGTGAGTTACTTTGGTGGATTCCATCACCACCGCCCTCTTCAAGAGGCTCTGCCTCCTTCTCCAACCATTATTCTTGTGTTATTGTCCAGCAGCTGCTATTTTATTATGTGATTCTGATGCTCCCCACTCCTGAGGCACTTGCTTGCTCCTGGGGAGGCACTTCATCCCTTCCTTGGGATTTTTTAAGAATTGATAAATAGAGTCAGTTCTTCTTCACTGGCCTGGCATTTTCAATATAAAGCTTAAGGACCATGTTTCCTCCAATGTGGTAGAAGCTGGTCTAAGGTGAAGGGGAAAAAAATGAAGCCAACACTAGAGATAAAAGATGGAGAGCATCCATACGGCCTCACTCTTGTTCTTTCAGGGTTTCATGAGCCAATAAATTTCATTTCTACCCATGGTCACTCCAGCTGGACTATGTTCGTTTACAACCCAGGGAGTTTGGACTCTTCTTACACATGGGCCCTGATGCGGCTGGCTGGTTAGTCTCACGCCTGTGCCACAGTTGTTGGGGTTGCTGTCCAGGTTGTCCACGGGGGAGGATGCTATAGAACTGGAACAGGACTGGGCATCCCAACATTAGGGGCATCCCTGCCATGCAGGTGTTAGAACACAGAGCTCTTAAGCAGTCAAGTCACAAAACTAGCTCACCTTGTTCCAGCTCGTTCTCATCTGACCCTAGGGGGAGAAAACTTCAGGCCAAAGGACACAAGTGTCCAGGCCCCCAGCATTTACATTTCTCCATGTAAGTTAAAAAGCTGATTCATGGCTTTTAGGTGTCAGTCTTTTGTGAGTGTAATCGATTTGAGTCAAGCTCTCTCCAACTGATCAAATCTGGGGCATGAGCAAGGCAGAGTTTCTAGACAGTAAGCCTGAGTGGCACCCTCTGAATGCTGGCAGCTTCTGGGATGGCAGCCCCCTGAGGCCTCTTTCTGTTCCTCAGCCTTCTTATCCTGACACCCACAGCCTCGCCACATGCCTGGCTTCAGTGTTCCTGCGAGCTCCTGGGCCTTATTTGTTTATTCATTTTAAAAGCTCATCTAGTTTTCATATATCAAGAAATAGGATTTCATGAAATAGTCTGGTAATATTTTTAAATACAGAAAGAGAAAATATTTAGGTGAAGAAGTTATCATTTCCAAGTCACAATATTACATGCAAGTGAGAAGTGTTAGGGTAACTCAAAACACTACAGTCTGGAACCATAATGCAGACAGTACATGATACTGGGGGTAACTTGATAAAGCATACAATGGAATTTTGTTGAAAAAACTTTTCTCCCCCCCAATTCTTTTAGGTTGATCCCAGACAAGGAGTCAATACGAATGTGAGGCTTAGAGGCTCTCTTGCTACAAGCAAGAAAGTATACAAGGGGAGGGTGTGTGGAATGGATGAGAGTTGTTAACAAGTAAACATTTCCCTGAGGCCTGTACCAGCCACGTGAGCTAATGATATACAAGAACAGCGTGTCTGTCTGTCTCTAAGACGGTCCCCAGTGATCCCCACCTCCTGGCATTCTCACCCTTGTGTAATCCTTCTCCCTTGAGTGTGTCCTGGACCCGGTGACTCAATTCTGAGTAGAATATAGCTAAAGTTATGGGATGTCATTTCCAAAGTTATGTTACAAAGAGACTGACTCAATCTTGCTGGCAGTCTTTCACTGTCTCTCCAAGACTTTGCCCTTGAAAGCCAGCTGCCCTACGGAGAGGCCCGTGAGCAAGGAGCTGATGTCTTTTGACGACAACTGGAGGACCCGAGACCTCACAACACCACAGGAGTGAGCATGAAAGCAAATCTTCCCGCAGTCGAGCCTTCGATGAAATAGTAGACACTGGTCCAACACCTTGATTATAGCCTTGTAGGAGACCCCAAGTCACAGGCACCCAGCTAAGCTGTAACCAGATTCCTGACCCACGGAAATGGTGAGATAATGTTTGTTGTTTTAAGTTGCTAAGTTTCGGGGTAATTTGTTATAATACAGACAGTTAATACAAATGGTAATGTGAGGACCAAGAGAGACCATTGCCTACTTCTCCAGCCTCACCACTCACCACTTTTATCTTATGCTCGAAGCTTTTAAGTTGCTAAGTTTCGGGGTAATTTGTTATAATACAGACAGTTAATACAAATGGTAATGTGAGGACCGAGAGAGACCATTGCCTACTTCTCCAGCCTCACCACTCACCACTTTTATCTTATGCTCGAAGCATAATAAGTTTTTCCATTTCCTAGCAATTTCTTTGCTCAGACTCACCGGCAGATTTGGCATACTCTATTCCTGCTTCCTAATACACTATTCTTTACCACCATCCCCCTGACTCCCTTCATCTGTCCAATTCCTACCCATTCTTCAGTTCTCAGATTAAATGTCACTTCCTTTGGGAGCCCCTGCCTGAGCCACCGGGCCTGTGTTAGGATCCATGACAGTGCCCATCACATCCTGTGTTGTATTTGCTTATCAATT
>NW_007783959.1:0-565 GCF_000696425.1 Galeopterus variegatus
AGACTTGAGAGGTGAACCAGGAGGGTTGGTCCTTTGCAATCCCTTCTCAGTCATCCAAGATTACTCATTCCTTCCTGAAAGCTGCATTTGTTTGTTTCCCAAAGCACCTCTGAGAACAGTTTATAAATACATTGAGTGGTGGAAGAGGCAGAAATATTGCATCTGAAATGCAAAAATGAACAAATGCGTGTCAGTCCTCAAACCTCTGTAAGACTAGATCTCTCAACTATTGTCCAAATACACACTGTATGTTGGAATCTTAATAATGATAGCAGCTATCCCTGATGTTTATGAAGTCTCTAAGATGTAACTTAGCAAGCACTGGATAAATATTAGCTTTTAGTAGTAGTAGTAGTACTGTTTATTAGGCAAATACTGTGCAGCAGGTACTACGCATACATTACCTCATTTAATCCTCTCAACCTACCTATCAGGTGGCTATTGGTGTCCCCATTTTATGGCTCATCATAGTAGCTAAACTCTTGAGGACTTTTGATGTCCCCGGCATTAGCCAAATACTATTTGCATAATCCTCCCAACAAACCCTACAAAATGAAGCCACTAT
>NW_007783959.1:2547-2830 GCF_000696425.1 Galeopterus variegatus
TGTAAGATTGTGTATGTAAAGTGCTTAATATAGCCCATTCACACAGTAAATGCTCAGTAATCTTTGCTCCTATTATTATCACTACTATGCCACTATTGGCCAGTCTCCAACCCAGCAAGGCTAGGTTCTTTCTTAACACAAAGGAGCAGTCTCTGGTTCTGATTCTGAAGCCCCTCAGTCCACCCCTAGCAAAAAGACCCCATAGGCCTGCCTCCTACTCACCCTTTCTCCAGATGAACCTTGTGCAAAGAGCATACTTTTGGCTCTGAAGGTATATACCCAA
>NW_007783960.1:0-412 GCF_000696425.1 Galeopterus variegatus
TAACACCCAACTTTGCAAACCTTGCAGTTTCACCTGGGGCAGAAAGAATATAAGATGCTCCAGGCTGAGGCAGCCTTTTTTAAGTCTTAAGGCACTCTGGTTTCAGGTGGATGGAAACTTCTACTCATATACTGAGGATCCATATACCTTATTCTGCAGCTCTGGCTTCCATATTCTCTCTGTGATCATGTCTTCAACTTTTACGTGCTCCCCTCCAAGGCAACACTCCTCAAGGACCAGCAAATTCCTATGTTTAAGATCCTCAGCTATTTGCAAAAGCTCAATACATTTATGGAATATCAATTACTATTACAACAGAGTGATTGGATTTTTTTAACAATTTATTTGACTTGCGTATAGTTATCTGACCAAATTGCTTGGCTGTTTGGATATCATGTAGATATAGTCAAAT
>NW_007783960.1:2516-2830 GCF_000696425.1 Galeopterus variegatus
CTTAAAGATGGTACAAGTTAGCTCAGCACAGTATTTGACCCATATAAACTGATAAATAAACACTAGGGTCCAGTGATTCATGGGTGCTCTGAAGAGAGGGGGGAAAATCAGCCGAACCATCGTGGGGCAACTGTCTTGCTCATTTTATCACACTGAGTCGGTGCTATGGTTTCTGACCCCCCATCACGTGGTGTCTGGAATATAATCACTTCTAGTTTGATGAAAGCAGATTAACATTATATTATTGGTGTTATTAGATAAGGCAGAACTACCCACATAGGTAGTGATAGTACCAACATGAGCTCTGAGATTAC
>NW_007783961.1:0-336 GCF_000696425.1 Galeopterus variegatus
TTTGGTTGGTGGTGTTGTTTTGGCAGCTGGCTGGTATGGGGGTCTGAACCCTTGACCTTGGTGTTACAACACTGCACTCTAACCAACTGAGCTAACCGGCCAACTGGTGTCCTTTCACTTTTGAATTCATCTTTGACCCAAGAGCTATGTGGGAAAAGTATAAATTTTCTAATAAAGTTCTTCTCATAACAAAGCCATTTTTCTTAGTCTTAGTTTCCCATTCCTTCAATAGCAAGTCTTCTCAGATGTCATTGAGAATGCATTTTTTTCTTGAGTTTCTTGGGGTAAGGCTATTAAGTAAAGATTTTTCATTGTTCTCTGTAGAATGAAATCTAT
>NW_007783961.1:2363-2830 GCF_000696425.1 Galeopterus variegatus
TTCCCAAAGCCTTTGTAAGAGTAAGATTTCTGCCTCACCAGCCATTCTATAATTGACCCTTGTTTCCAGCCCCTTCGTGCCATCTCCCATCAAAGGACTAAGATGGCTTAAGATACAGAATTTAAGATATTATCATGTGCCTTTCACTTCTGTATAATCTGGGTAGAACTTCTCTTGGCTTTTGCTGAATATAGATGCTCCATTTTTGTTTCTCACTAACCAGCCTCATCAGCAATATACTTTGTAGGAAATCTGCCAAGTTCTGGACTAATGGATGTCAACCTTCCACATTTTACATAAGTAATAGAGTTTGTCTGTTTTCTATTTTAATATGTCTTTGGTTATTTCAGTAAGAAAATAAACACACAGTCTCAAATCACTATTTGAAAAAGAAAAGGAATTTTTCTAAAGAGCGACGAAGTCTAGCCGGACTCGTTCCTGGCCACTCGTGCGTGATCTCTCTCACA
>NW_007783962.1:0-2829 GCF_000696425.1 Galeopterus variegatus
AAAGACAAAAAGCTGAGCAAAGCTTTGAGGAGCCTCATCGTGCTATGTACACAAAGAAATATGGGTCCAAGCAAGAAGGAGAAATCCTATATAAACACCCAAGCTCACCTTTCAGACTTTTGAAAGAGTCGGTGTAAACCAGAAATAGGATATGATTAACCGATAGAAGTGATCTCTATACAGTTGGATCCCAGATAGCAGTGTTGTGATCCACCCCTTTTGTAATTGCCTAGTAAAAATTAAATCATCTATAAAGGTATATAATATCTCTATAACTTGTCTCTACACAATGTCTGGGACTCAATTACAAATTACTATTCCAACCCTGAAACTGTGCCAAGAGAGGGATAGAAAGAGAGGACAGAGAAATAAGCTCACGAATCCAGACTTTTAAGTTACCAGAAATGGACTCTAATACTGCTATGATTTATATGTCCAAGAAAGTAGATGACAAGATATAAAATCTCACCAGAAAGGGAGAATCAATAAAAAGAAGCAAATAGCACTTATAGAAGTCATGGCTTCTGCTTCAGATCAAATTGCAGTAGAAGGAATTAGATTTGACTTCTCACCAAAAACAAAACTTAGAATGGAAAAAAAATATGAGAAAAGATAAATTTCAATAGATTGGAGATCGAGAAATGAAGGGCAATGATCTCTAAGAGTTAGAAATAAAAACAAGGAGAGCCCTATAATTGCCTACGTTGCTGCCCTGAAAGAGATTCCAGGCCGCAGCTCACAATAGAGAAACCAGGAGGAGCCTGGGAGACCCCCGAGGAGAAAAGATAGGGTTGGGAGTCAGGGGAGACCTAGGGGTCTAGAGTTTTTAGGGCAGAGTACCAGAAAAGATAGAGCTACACACAGAGAGAATTATAAATAGGACACTGTGTATCTGCAGATGACCCCCATCTTCAGTATTCAACAGAGTACAAATCAATGTATGCATGAGAGAAAACTACACAAGGTGTCTGGGAAAGAATAGCCTGAAAGGATTAGAAAGAAGATTACTTATAGCTTACACAGGGCTGGGAATAGTGCGTGTTTCCACCCGACAGACTAGTGCATGAGAGAAAACTACACAAGGTGTCTGAGAAAGAATAGCCTGAAAGGATTAGAGAGAAGATTACTTATAGCTTACACAGGGCTGGGAATAGTGCGTGTTTCCACCCGACAGACTAGAAAATACAATGAGTCACAGGACAATGAGTGTGAAACAGGTTCATTGTGCATCAGTATCAATCCCAGGAGAAGATTCTAAACACCTCACCCGCTGCACCTCAGATTATATCAATTTTTATCATTTATGAAAGTGTGGTGAGACAATACTCACATACAACCTTGCATAAAGCAGGTTTATGACTTATAGATAGGCAACAAGAGACAACTGAAGCCTAAGATTAATAACAAGCCAGTCTCCCAAATCTCAGGAAAGCTGCCCAGGAAAGATGGAGTCTCATCTGCAAGATCCCCACTTGCACAGCAGCTGCAGGACCCTGGAAGTAGTCCACCCTGGACTTCTTACCCCTGGGGAAACAGGACTTGCTGGGCTAAGGTATTGTAGAACATCTGTTCTAGGAGAGACAGGAGTAGACCCTAGGCTGTTCCAGACAATTCTTCCTTATCTCAGGATGTTGCATTCCCAGCACATTTCACAGTTATTCTTGAGAAATACAAATGAGAAAGGGAGAGGGAACAGGGTTGGTCCAAGGATACCCAGAGAACTGTTGTGCATTGGGCAGAATACTCAGGAGGATCTTGTTAAAGCTGTGGGGAAAACTTTACCCTAGACTCAAGGCTGCAAACAACCTATGTGTTTATCAAGACATGAATGGATAAACAAACCATGGTACATCCATATAATAAAATACTGCTCAGCACTAGAAAGCATATAACAAGATAACAAAACAAATAACAAATAACAAATAACAAAATAATTATGCTGAGTGAAAGAAACCAATCAAAAAATGAGTACATATCAACAACAAAATTAACAACCCAATTAAAAGATGGGCAAAGAATTTGAATAGACATTTCTCTAAGATATACAAATATTCATTAAGCACATAAAAAGAAACTCAATGTTATTAATCATTAGGGAAATGCAAACAAAAAGCACAATAAGGTTCCACTTCATACCAGTAGATGGTCTATTACCAAAAAACAAAACAAAACAAAAAAACAGAAAATAACAAGTGTGGCCAGGATATTAAGAAATTGGAGCCTTGTGCACTGCTGGTGGGAATGTAAAACGGTGTGGCCACTGTGGAAAACAGTATGAGGGTTTCTCAAAAAAATTACAAATAGAATTACCATATAATCCAGCAATCCCACTTCTGGGTATACACCCCAATGAGTTAAAAGAAGGGATTTAGATGTCTGTACGCCAACGTTCATATCTGTATTATTCACAATGGACAAAATCTGGAAACAGCCCAAAGATCAATTGATATATGACTGGATAGAAAAAATGTGGTACATAAATACAAAGGAATGTCAGTAAGCCTTAAAAAAATAGAATTCTGATGCATGCTACGTGGTTGAAGCATGAAGACATTACACCAAATGAAATAAGCCAGATACAAAAAGACAAATATATAAAGTAACATATGAAATACCTAAAATAGTCAAATTCATAGATAAAGAAAGGATAGTGATTGCCAGAGGAAGAGATTGATATGTAAGTGTGGTCTAGACACAGGAATGAGGGTCACCATTAACAAACATTGATTAATGGCTGCTCTTCATGGTGTGTTTTATTTAGGGTCTGTGGCAACAGTGAATTCTATATATGATGTGGTCCCTGTCCTCATGGGTTATAGTGTAGTTGGG
>NW_007783963.1:0-383 GCF_000696425.1 Galeopterus variegatus
AGAGCAGAACTTAACGAAATTGAAACCCAAAAAACAATACAAAAGGTCAATGAATCAAAAAGTTAGTTTTTTGTGGGGCTGGCCCAGTGGCGCACTCGGCAGAGTGCGGCGCTTGGGAGCATGGCGGAACTCCCGCCGAGGGTTTGGATCCCATAAAGAGACCGGTGCACTCACTGGTTGAGCGCGGTGTGGGCGCAACACCTAGGGTTTCAATCCCGTTGCCGGTTGCGGTACAGGCGCGACACCGAGGGTTGCGATCCCATTACCGGTCATGAAAAAAGACAAAAAGGAAAAAATAAGTTGGTTTTTTGAAAAGATAAATAAAATGACAAACCATTAGCATGGCTAACAAAAAAAAAGAAGAGAGAAGATTCAAATAACAA
>NW_007783963.1:2415-2829 GCF_000696425.1 Galeopterus variegatus
AAATCAAGAAAGCCTGCCCATTTACAATAGCCAACAAAAAAATAAAATACCTAGGAATTGAACTAACCAAGGATGTGAAAAATCTCTATAATGACAACTACAAACCACTGCTGAGAGAAATTAGAGAGGATACAAGAAGATGGAAAGGTATCCCATGCTCTTGGATTGAAGAATCAACATAGTGAAAATGTCCATACTACCCAAAGTGATATACAAATTCAATGCAATCCCCATCAAAATTCCAAAGACATTTTTCTCAGAAATGGAAAGAACTATCCAGACGTTTATATGGAATAATAAAAGACCACATGTAGCCAAAGCAATGCTGAGCAAAAAAAATAAATAAATAAAGATGGAGGCATAACACTACCTGACTTTAAGCTATACTACAAAGCTATAATAACCAAAACAGCA
>NW_007783964.1:0-318 GCF_000696425.1 Galeopterus variegatus
TTATGCCTGTGTTTCCTTCTAACAGTTTTGTAGTTTTAGCTGTTTTATTTAAGTCTTTGTTCCATTCTGAGTCAGTTTTTGTATATGGTGTCAGGTAGGGGTCAACTTCATTCTTCTGTGTGTGGCTATCCAGTTGTCACAGCACCATTTGTTGAAAAGAATATTCTTTCCACATTGAGTTGTCTTGGTAACCTTGTTGAAAACCAATTCCCCATACATGTGTGGATTTTATCCTGGACTCTCAGGTCTATTCATAAGTACATCCTTATGCTAGTACTATATTGTCTTTATGAGTATATATGTGTAGTGAGTTTTGAG
>NW_007783964.1:1972-2829 GCF_000696425.1 Galeopterus variegatus
CTGGGATTCGATCTGTGGAGCTCTTCCATGCAATCGATTTTAATTCTCAAAATTACACTGGTATCAAGACTCTCCTGGAAGGGAACTTGTGCAGACACAACCTCTTCTTCATGGATGTGCCAGATCTGTGAGGCTCCTTTTGTGAGAATATCTGCCCCTACCCAGCCACCTTCGTAGTTGATTTGCTTCCCAGAGAAGTGCCTGTGTGCATTAAGGAAGGTGTTCCCTACTGGGCCCCGTTTAACCCCTGGAATGGGCAGCTTCATACAGCCACAGCCGTCATTACTGTGCAAGACTTATAGTGCAGGCTGTCCTGAATCTGGGGGTGACCTGGACTTGGGTCACAGCGGTAACACATGCAGAAGCTGTGCCTCACCAGGGTCTCTTAGGGTTTCCAGGGCACTATGTGCCTAAGTTCAGCAGTTCTTGCATTAAGCAGATGAGAAGTTACCAGACCAACCCTCGGCCTCACGGGGGCCCATTAATAACAGCTGGGAAGCCCTGAGCCAGCCAGGAGCAGCAGGTGGCGCTCTCTAGAGACCGACCCACGTGGATTTGGCTCCTGAGCTCACCTGGAGGCAAAGCCAGAGAGGATTTCACCGACCGGTGGGCAGAGGTGCCTGCTGTCCCTCGCTGGTCCCACAGAAACACTGTCCACACCTCTCTACCTGCTGTGCCCGGAGATTGGCATGCACGGGCCACCTCCACAGGCTCCATGGCTCTCTGCCTTCCAACTGGGCTTGGCCAGCAGGGTCTGGCCAGAGGCAGGAGATCAAAGGCAAGAGGAAGGGACATGGGGCCATCAGTTCTCTGATCCCCTCTCACTGGGTCAAGGGGTGACTTTGTGTATTCCTAAG
>NW_007783965.1:0-294 GCF_000696425.1 Galeopterus variegatus
CTTCCATCAGGATCAGATCCCTGGAGTTCTTTAGTAAGGAAGAAGTGGAAAATGGCTGATACTCCAGTAATCCACAGAGACTGTGACACCTGTTTTGTGGTGTTAAAGCTTGGGGTTATTATTTGGATCATGATTTAAAAAAATATATAGACTGTACTAGTCTGTTTTTGTTGCTTATAATAAAATACCTGCAACTGAGTGGTTAATAAAGAAAAACATAATTTATTGCTTACAGTTTCTGAGGCTGGGAAGTCCAAAGTCCATCTGATGGTGGCAGTAGCAACCCAGGGGTCT
>NW_007783965.1:2433-2829 GCF_000696425.1 Galeopterus variegatus
AAAATGGTAGACATTTTGGTGTTTAGTAAAAATTATGAACTGTCTTCTAGTCCCACTTTCACTTTAAGCTTAGTCCTTAACAGTATTGTGGGGAAGAAATGAAGAGATGTTGACTAATTATATATGTACTAGAGTTTATTATTTAAGGAATCCTCTTAAAAACTGAAGTATCTTTGGTAATATTTGCAATTTCACCTGAAATTATTTTTTAAGAACTTAAGTGATTTTTCAAAATAAAAATTGTTCATTACAAAAGCAAAAAGTAGTACATGTGAGGGCTGGCCCGGTGGCGCACTGGAGAGTGCACCACTTGGGAGCGTGATGGCACTCTCGCTGAGGGTTCGGATCCCACGTGGAGACCGGTTCCCGCTCACTGGCTGAGTGCGGTGCGGGTGC
>NW_007783966.1:0-214 GCF_000696425.1 Galeopterus variegatus
AATTCGGGGAGGGATTAATAACTAAGATGTTGACTACTGATTAACATAAAATAGTTGTTTTTAATTCTTATTTTATAAGGTACTACTTAATAAAAACTCTTTTAAATTTTACTAAATGTGTCTTTTAAAAATCTATGAAAAGCATAAAATGTCATTTGTATCTCTACTATGATAAACTCATAACATTATCGTACTTATAAATGTTGACCATCTT
>NW_007783966.1:1861-2829 GCF_000696425.1 Galeopterus variegatus
AGTAGCAAAAAAGGAAGCCAAAATCTGCCAGTTTTTTTCCCTCCTCCATTTTTCTCATCAGGAACTGTTATGAACACATTGAATTTGAAGACCCGAATCTCTACAACTCTAAACATTTTTCTTCTATCATTTTGTTTTTTTCTCTTATTTCTATTATTCAGATGCTATGCTTTATAATTCATTTTTTGTCATAGGCATTAAAAAAATCTTCTTCTTTGTGCTTTATAATTTAGGATATTTCCTGTATTTTTATCTTTAATCCATTCCATTGTTTAATAATTTCACTTTTATTTTAGCCATGATATTTTCATTAGCCAGAACTTTGGTTCTGCTTCTTTATTTATTTATTTATTTATTTATTTTTAATAGCAGTTTGCCTAATCTTTTAGATGACTGACTGTCAGGGGATGTCCACTATATTTTTAAAGTTCCC
Organism: Galeopterus variegatus; assembly: GCF_000696425.1. NCBI lineage: Eukaryota > Metazoa > Chordata > Mammalia > Dermoptera > Cynocephalidae > Galeopterus > Galeopterus variegatus. Next base: position 2,295 of record NW_007783966.1, read on the forward strand.
TTCTGCTATAAGAATTATCTGTTTCATCTGATTCTACTTTTGTGTTTTTGTTTGTTTGCTTATTCTTAATCTTTCTATTTCATGTTTCAGATAATTTTTGAAAAATTAGTGACACTTGGTGGGCACATATATTTTTAGAAATTTAACGTATAGTAATTAGACCAGCAGATCTACATATGTAAGCAGTGCCTACCTTTAAGATGAGAGCATGGAGATCCATCCACCATGTTGGCACCTTCCTGAATGACAGAATAAGGAGGGTTTTACTTGGAGCCCTGAACACTCACACTGGCTGTCTATGTTCTTTCTAGTCAGTTAGTTCCATTTTTTGAGATAGGAGACCTCTGAATGTTTGCCTGTGGGTAAAATGGCAGATTGCAAAGAGTTCAGTGAAGCAGGTTAGTAGGTGGGTGAGATGATTACTGCCCTTTGTAGTCTTTCAAGTATTTTTTGTTCTTTGTTTCCTTTGTCCACTCTAAATTCTGCTGTATACACTATCTCAGGAGCCTCTTAGGAGTTGTGCCTAGTAGATTGA
>NW_007783967.1:0-341 GCF_000696425.1 Galeopterus variegatus
GAATGGATTAAAAAACTGTGGTATATATACACAATGGAATAGTACTCAGCTATAAAAAAAAACTGAAACCCTGTCATTTACATAAACATGGATGGACCTGGAGACCATCATGTTAGGAGAAGTAAGCCAGGAACAGAAAGACAAATACTGTATGATCTCACTCATATGTGGAATACTAAAAAAAAAAAGGTTTCCATAGACATAGAGAGTAGAATAATGGTTAACAAAGGCCAGGAGGGGAGGGGGTGTGAGGAAGTGGTGGATTAACAGGTACAAAGCGTTGCTATCTATCCTAAGTGAATCATTGTGCAGTATATGCATGTATTAAAACAACACACTGT
>NW_007783967.1:2283-2829 GCF_000696425.1 Galeopterus variegatus
GTAAGATAATAACATGTGTTGGCAAGGATTGATAAAATTCAGAACCCTCGCTCACTGCTAGGGGGAGTGTAAAACGGCACAGCCACTTTGGAAAACATTCTGGCAGTTCTTCAATTAAAAACTGAGTTGCCAAATGGCCCAGCAATTCCATTCCTAGGTTTATACCCAGGAGAATTTAAAACATTTATCTTCCTCCCAAATCTCCCACAAGTGCCTCCCACTAGACACACTCGGCCAGAGGCAGTTGACAAGGGAGCCTGCAAAATGAAGTTTGTAGGAGTCATCTCCCCCTGAGACAGGGAAGAGCAGAAGCTCAGGGAATGAGTCCGAGGGCGAAGAGGCAAATGCCCTGTGCACTGTCTCCTTGATCTTTGTATCTCCCTCCAGTGCCTAACACAGCACCTGGCTCCTGCAATGGAAATCAGTCAAGTATTGAGAGAAGCTGAAGATTACAACAGAAATGCAAGAATGGAGTGTTACTGGATGAGAAGAGAATGGATTCACAAAGGGCATGATGACTGAAAAGTTACAGAAGTAATGAACAAG
>NW_007783968.1:0-642 GCF_000696425.1 Galeopterus variegatus
TCAAGGGACTTTAGTTAACTTCATAGGGTCAGACTTATCAGTCCCTTAGTCAGAACCACAGTAAAAACTGTCCTTTAAATACCTGAAGATAAAGTCTGACAAAAGTTTGAGCAAGAACTGTTTGAAATTTAAGTTTGTCTCTTTTTTAAATTTCCTGGATTGGCATGAAGCAATGTGTTGACAATGACCCTATCGAAGCTTCTCTGTATGACAGGAAAATTGGCCCTGCTATCTCAGAATCACATGCTATCTATAATCAGAAAAGAAAAAAGCTCTTCCCTGACCATTCCATGTAAGGAAATCCCAGGGAGAGACTCTGGTTGGCTCTCTGTTGGCCACATGCCCATTCCTGGACCACTTGCTGTGGCCAGAGCAATGGGAGAAGATTGAGTTATCACAAGAAGGAGGGAAACAAGAACAATGGATTTCACAAGCTGTCTTAAGATGGTGAGTTAAAGTATGAATGAGACTGAGAGTAACTTCAGAGTGTTTATTCATCTTACTTACTAAAATGTGCTTCATTGGGAAAGGCCCCTGAGCAAGTCAGTACCTCAGAAGATAAATCCTATCCAATTGCCAAGAATTCTCCCTGAATGAAACTAACCACAGGGATAAAAAAAAAAAAAAAAAAAAAAAAAAAAA
>NW_007783968.1:2511-2829 GCF_000696425.1 Galeopterus variegatus
AGAAATTAATAACCTTTACTGTTTTCCATTATGGGATATTAGGGGGAGGAAGATAAAAAGTCAACTGAATTGTAGGAAAAAACTTAGAATTTTGGTTCTCCCTCTGGATCACGACTGAAAGACCTACTTTCTTATTTTACACATATAGATGCAGTGCCATCGCCTTTCTTGTTAGACTGTACAGTGACTATTTTATTCAGGTAATTTTAGCAGAGCAGAGAGGATGCCTCAAAAGTTGGCTTCCTTTGGAAGTAGAAGTGGGCCACGTTGATTCCAGCAACAATGCTGCAAATTGTGGAAACAAGACATTCGTATCTT
>NW_007783969.1:0-1032 GCF_000696425.1 Galeopterus variegatus
ATGCTTATATCTGCAGGTAATTTCTTTTTTTCCATCATGCTATTTAGAGCATATACAGGTAATTTTTAAGCTCCATGAAGGCAAGAGCATGGTTTCTATCTCTTCCACTGAATATATCTGAAGCTGGGACAATACTTATTGATTTTTTTACCAAAGAAATTCCTGATACTAGTAAAGTTAAACACTTAAAAGTTTTAGGAAAATCAAATCTGTCGTTACTAGGGAAAGGAAGTCAGAGTAAAACTTTTTTAAAAATGTTACTTTGGCTGTGGGGACTAGCTCAAATTAATTCATGTGTAGAAGCCAGCATGCCTAGTGCGCATGCTTTCTAGCATATGAACACTGTATGTGTTTGGGTGTTATGGCCATGAGTAGAATATCGAGGGGGAGGAGGAGACTTGTCAATAGACATTTCACATGCCTCTTGGTAATTAAATTGAAAAGATACTTAATGCACAGTGGGTTGCTCACCTAGCAACACTTGCTTAACAATGAATCTCAAAACAATGCATACAAATGCTGACAAATAAAAGCAAACGTACCAAGAGGTTTGGTCTACCTATCAAAAACAGAGAAGACCTTGAAGGTTGTTTATTATATCATAAATCTTTGTCTGTAGTCTCTGATATGTTGGTACTAGACTTCTTTGCTTGAAAAATCTGCTCTGAGGCACAAGGGAAGTTATTACCGAGTCTTCCCAAGGACTAAAACAAATCCTCAAACAAAATGTTTTAGGGTTTTTAAAAATTAGTTTTTGGAGGGGATTTGGTAACTATATGTACTACCAACAACACAAAGATATTTAACCTTTAATTTACTTTTTGGGAGCTGTGTACTTCTTGGAGGGTTAAAAATAACACAGGGCCACATTTTCACTCTTTGAAAGGCACTGTAATATAATCTCTTTCTAAATTTGTATTTCAGGTGGGAATTAACATTATTCCAATTTCCTTCTATTAACATCATCAGCACCTGAGTATGTTCAGCAAAAAAATTAGATTGTCTAAAACAGTCTTTTTTTTTTTTTTTTTT
>NW_007783969.1:2583-2829 GCF_000696425.1 Galeopterus variegatus
GAGAATTACACGTAAGCTAGGATCTGTAAGTCAAGCTTCCCTTTCTGCAGGTGGTGCAAATGGGCTCAACTACCTCATTCCTCTCTCCCTCCCCGACCATATATACATAACTGAGAAGCTCAGGGGTGTCTGACTTCAGGCAAGGCTGTATTCAGGAAAGCAAGTAATGTTGTCTTTCTCCCTCTTTCTCTGCTTTCCTCCTCTCACCCCACTTTCCCCTTACTCTTCCTCAGGTCTTCTCCCTCT
>NW_007783970.1:0-224 GCF_000696425.1 Galeopterus variegatus
AACAATAAAAAGATAACCATAAAATCAATGCCTTTAGACATTTCAGAAACACACATTTTTTTTAAAAAAATCTTTTTATTGTGCAATTTTCCAGATGTAAATATTTCAGTCCTACATTTGCAATATCCAAGTTTGAGTTTCAATATTCACACACACACACACACACACACACACACACACACACATTTACACATAGTCTTACACATATGCCTAAAATAACTCAT
>NW_007783970.1:1760-2829 GCF_000696425.1 Galeopterus variegatus
TAATGATGAATAAGCTAACTATACTGATCTAACCACCACACATTCTACACAACTATTGAAAGTCAACATTGTACCCCATATGAATGTATAATAAAAAATAAAATAATAATCTTTTTTTAAAAAAGTTAATATGCACCAAAGCAACATTCATAGGTAAATTTATAATCTTAACTGGTTATACCAGAAAAAAATAAAGACTAAAAATTAATGATCAAATGGTCTATTGTAAGAAGCTAGTAAAAGATAACAGAATAAACATAAGAAAAGGAGTAGGAAGAAAAGAATAAAGATAGAGTTGAAATTAATGAAGTCTAAAATTAAGATGCAATAGAAAGGATTGTCAAAGCCAAAAGTAGTTTCTTTGAAAAGATACAGAAAGAAAAATACTGCATGATTTCACTTATATATGTGTGTGTGTATATATACATATAAAAGTGTGTGTATATACATATATATATATGTACGTGGAAACTAAAAAAAACAGAAACAAAGAATAACTCAAATATATAGAAACCAAAAGTAGAACAGTGGTTGCTAGGGGCAAGTGAGGACGGGGAGATCAAAGAGTACACAGTTACAGTTACGTGGGTTTTGATTTGCATTTCCCTGATGCTCAGTGATATTGAGCATTTTTTCATGTGTCTGTTGGCCATTTGTATGTCTTTGTATTAGTCCGTTTTGTGTTGCTATAACAGAATACCCAAGACTGGGTGATTTGTAAAGGACAGAGATTTATTTTGCTTACAATTCTAGGACAGCTGCATCTGGCATGGGCCTTAGGCTGCTTCTATTCACAGCGGAAAATGGCAGGCAGCAGTGGGTACAAGGAGATCACATGGTGGGAGGAAGCAAGAGAGCAAGTGAGGAGGTGCCAGGGTCTTTTAAACAACCAGCTCTCACGGAAACTAATAGAGCGAGAACTCACTCATTACTCTCCCCACCTAGGGAGAGCACTAATTCATTCATGAGGGATCCACCCCTGTGACTCAAACTGTCACACTGGGGATAAGATTTCCCTGAGTTCTGGGAGGACGATACATCCAAACTCCCTCAGTCTTCATGTGAGAAA
>NW_007783971.1:0-489 GCF_000696425.1 Galeopterus variegatus
AGGGTTTGTGACCCAGTCTGGACAATGGGCTTGAGGGGTCTGTGAGCTCCAGACCCTAGCCCTAGCTCTACACCAGGGCTGGAAATAGAGAGCTTTCACCCTCCCGCACTGCTCCCTCTAGGAAGGAATATAATGAAATATTTCCTTGGAAATAACCTTGCAAATGACAGCTCCAGGCAGGAGTTAGCATCATGATATTTTAGTGTTAACCCAATTTTTAAAAAAATAATCCAAGTTGCTCATGAAAATCTTTTAACATTGATTAACCTAAACACTGCAAGTGTTTTCTATATTCCTAAAAGCAATATAGTAAATTCCATCATCTCCTTTGGCTTAAAGTGTAAGAAGTTATGTTTGAAAGTGAATGTGATATGCATTTGACTATCAAGTGATTCATTCTTTTAGCTTTACAGGAGGCCAAAGACTTGATGAGGAAGAGAGAAGATGGGTGGAGCCAATGCTCCATTTTAATTTTTTTTCTTTTTTTTT
>NW_007783971.1:1413-2829 GCF_000696425.1 Galeopterus variegatus
TTTTTTTTTCCAAAATGCTGGAATGGCTGCTGTGCATGCCTGATCCAGCAAGGGCACCTGTGGACAGAATCCCAAGGGGTAAAGGGGGTGGAGCGGAAAGGAAGGAATTAGGTGGGAGGGGAGGGAAAATCACAGCCCACCTTTGTCTGGCAGCAGTCCTCTAATATTCACAGGGGCTAGGAGGACATGACCATGAGGGGCAGGAGCAGCACAACACCCCTTTGTCAGCCCAATCACTTCAGTCATGCAAAGAAATTTTATTCAGTACTTACCAGGTGCCAAGTACTGATGGATTCAGAGAGAAAGCTACTACAACACATGCCCTTGAGGAGCTCCCAATCCAGTGGGGGAAGAGTGAAGTGTTAAGAGACAAATCTGATCATACAGGAATGGAAAAGAGAGGAGCAACCAAGTCTTGCCTGAGGGAATTCAGAAGGCTTCACAGAAAAGGTGACTTATGAGTTGGATCTTAGGTACAGCAGAAGTTGGCCAGCAGAAAAGGATTGACTGGGGACTTTCAGGGCAGAGGAAACAGCTTAGAAATTGGAAAGTGGTTGGTATGTTTGTGGAATGGTTTAAAAAAAAATTCAACACACAGCCATAAATATACTTGCCCATATATAAAACAAAACAAAAATAAAAACAAAATTCCATTTATGAAAGGTTATACATTGCAGCATTTTTTGCCATAACAAACATTTGGAAACGACTCAAATGTTTATCAAAAGGAGACTGGTTAAATAAATTATGACACGTCCATACAATAGAACACTATATAATTGTAAAATAGAGTAAAAATGTTCACTGTACGTATATGGGAAGATCTCAAAGGTTTACTGCCAGATAAAAAAGCAAGGCCCAGAACAATGTGGATATTATGTTAACTTTTGTGTTAAAAAGGAGAAGAAATAATATATATTTATAACAACTATGATTGCATGGGGTGGAGTAGGAACTGGGCAGATGAGTGATGGGGTGGGAGGAAATTTTTCACTGTACAATTGATTTTTAAACCATATAAATGTATTACCTATGCAAAGAAATAAATTGAAACTTGATTCAAACTTGAAATTCAAAGTGACTGGAACCTAGGCTCTGCTTGGAATATGTATTCTTATTCCTCTCCCTGATGTCTGTCAGAGTTGGCTGCCCTTTCTTTCTGCTCCCAGACAAAGCTGTGTTCCCTGAGGACAGAGGTTCTCCTTCTCCGTGTTCTCTGAGCGCCTGACACCGGCTTGCACACAGCAAGCGTCAGAGAATGTGTCTTGAGTGAGTGCATGGAGAAGAGTGGTGGGAGATGAACTTGAAACCAGACTACAAGGGAAGACAGGTTGATGAATTGAATTCCATTCAGGATCACATATGTTTGGGCTTTTTTTTTTTTTTTTTTTACAGTTTTATTGAGGTATAATTTAT
>NW_007783972.1:0-467 GCF_000696425.1 Galeopterus variegatus
AGTCTTTTGGATATTAGCCATCCTAACTGGAGTGAGATGGTATCTCAGTGTGGTTTTGATCATGGCAACGTGGATGGACTTAAAAAAATTATATTAAGTGAAATACATCAGGAACAAAAAGAGAAATACCACAGGTTCTCACTTATATGTGGGAGCTAAAAATAGATAGATAGATAGATAGATAGATAGATAGATAGATAGATAGATACACAAACAAACGGGGCAGGGGCAGGGAAGAAGACAAAACAGTCACAATTCCTTGAACTTGTTAAGACAAGTGAACAGACGTGATGTTTATGGGAGGGGAGAAAGGGAAGGGGAAAAGAGGAATTGGTAAAGGGACACAAAAATCAACTACATTGTATACTGATAAATTAAAATTAAAAATAAATATATTTTTGCTATTTGAAAGACAGTTTAGATGACAAAAGGAGCCATAGGCTGAGAGAAAAAAAATGTATATAGTA
>NW_007783972.1:1465-2829 GCF_000696425.1 Galeopterus variegatus
TGAAAGACAGTTTAGATGACAAAAGGAGCCATAGGCTGAGAGAAAAAAAATGTATATAGTATATCTGATAAAGGACTTGAATATATGAAGAATTTTCAAAATTTAATAATAAGAAATATCAGTAAAATATGTTAAATGGGAAAAAGATGGACATTCACAGAAGAAATTATACCCATAACAAGTAGTGGTAGATTTATGTGTATTTACCCTAAGTGACTAAAGAGTCATGAAGTATATGCATGTATTGAAATGAAACACTGTACCCCACAAATATGTATAAGCAAATGTTAAAATATTTTGAATAAATAAAAAAAAGGATAAAGAAAAATGGTCAACAGCATTGGTCATTAGAGAACTATAATTTAAAACCACATCAAATTACCAGTGCATATCTCTTAGTACAATGACTTTTTTTTTTAGATAAAACCTAATTTCTATTTGAGCAGTAAATGTTTAAAATGAGTTGTTTAACCTTTCCCATGGAATGCTGGAATCCTAAAATAATAGACAGCTTGGATGCAGGAATAAATAGCTAATGTTTTTCTTACTCAAAATACTAGAGAAAAAAAACCCCTTCTGAATAAAAGTTTGAGCCAAAATTTACCTATGTAGGATTTCTGAGATTAATATTTTTATAGAAGTGAAGCAAAGAGGAAACATATATAATTTTGTAGTTTTGTTTGGAAATATAATTATGTATAATTAGAACTATTCACAAAACTGGAAATCTTATGGATCCTATTATCAACAAATCCACTTATATGGCAACAAAACTGGACTAACCAAATAGATACACAGTTGCTGTTGCTAGGGCCATCTTCAGTACATCAGAAGCAATTCACAGTATTGTGAAGTTGCAGCAGGTGCAAAATTTTGATGCTGACCCAGAAATTTGAACTAAATTGGTGAATATGTAAAAGTTTTCTTCTCCTTAAATCTCTTTAAAAGATAAATTACTGTTTAAAAGCAGAAAATGTATTTTAGTGTGCATAGCATAAGTGAAAATTATATGTGTGATGACAATAGCATAAAAGCAGGGAGGATGAAAACCAAATTGTATGATTGTAAGATTCTTATACTGTTTGCAAATTGTTAAATATTACTAGAAGTTAGATAGTTATAAATTAAAGATAATGTAGGATAGGGCCGGCCCGGTGGCGCACTGCTACAGTGCGCCGCTTGGAAGCGCAGTGGCGCTCCCGCTGAGGGTTCGGATCCCACATACAGACCGGTTCCTGCTCACTGGCTGAGCGAGGTGCAGGCGCAACACCGAGGGTTGTGATCCCATTGCCGGTCCCGGTCCGGTACGGGTGTGACACTGAGGGTTGCGATCCATTGCCGGACACGAAAAAAGACAAAAAAAA
>NW_007783973.1:0-2829 GCF_000696425.1 Galeopterus variegatus
CTTGTGGGTATTCCAGAAGGAGAGGAAAAAGGAAAAGGTATTGAAAACCTATTCAAGGAAACAGTAACAGAAAACATGACAGGTGTAAGGAGAAATACAGACCTTTGTATCCAGGAAGCTCAAAGGGCCCCAAAAAGATTCTATCCAAAAGGATCATCCCCAAGACACATTATAGTTAAATATGCAAGCTCAAAGAAAAAGAACTGTAAAAACAGCAAGATAAGAGCATCAAGTCACCTACAGGGAAACCCCCATCAGACTAACAGCAGACTTCTCAACTGAAACCCTACAGGCCACAAGAAAGTGGAGTAATATATTCAAAGTACAAAAAGAAAAAAATTGCCAGCCAAGAATTCTTTACCCAGCAACCTCCCATTCAGGAATAAGGGAGAAATAGTGTATTTACTAGGCAAACAAAAGTTGTGGGAGTTCACCACCACATGACCAGACCTGCAAGAAATTCTCAAGGGAGTCCTTCATCTGGAATCTGAATGATGATGACCGCTATCACAAATACACAAGAAAGAGCAAACCCCCTGTTAAAACAAAGATGCCAGCAAGAAAAAGAAAGAAGCTAAATCACACCACATTAAATTTCCAACTAACATTGAAGAGAAATAAGAGGGGAATTAATGATCAATACATATTTAAATCATCTGAACAAGGAGCAATTAAAAGACAGGAATTAAACAATACCTGTCGAAAACTACACTATATGTGGATGGATTAAACTCCCCATTCAAAATACACAGACTGATTGATTGTATTAAAAAGCTAGACCCAAGTATATGATGTCTACAGGAGACCCACCTCACCTTTAGAGACACATACAGATTAAAAGTGAAGGGATGGAAAAAGATATACCATGCAAATAGAAACCAAAAACAAGCAGGAGCAGCTACTCCATATACCAGATAAAATAGACTTTTAACCAAAAAACATAAAGAGAGACAGAGAAGTCCACTATATAGTGATAAAAGGATCTATCCAGATGGAAAACAAAACAATAATAAATATGTATGCACCCAATACTGGAACACCCAGCAAACACTCGTAGACCTAAAGAAAGAAATAGGTCCTGATACATTAATAGTGGGTGACCAGTATGGGACAGATCGTCCAGGCAATAAATCAACAAAGAGACACAGGATTTAACCTACACCTTAGAACAACTTGACCTGGAATTTATATTCTGAATATTTCACAAAAGAACTGAAAGGTATACTTTCTTCTCATGTGCACATAGAAAATTCTCCATGACCCCATATTAGGTCACAAATTTAGTCTCAGCAAATCTTTTTAAAAATTGAAACCATTCCAGATATCTTTTCACACCACAATGGACTAAAACTGCAAATTAATAACAAGCAAAACTCTGGATTGTGGGAGTTCACCACCACATGACCAGACCTGCAAGAAATTCTCAAGGGAGGCCTTCATCTGGAATCTGAATGATGATGACCGCTATCACAAATACACAAGAAAGAGCAAACCCCCCTGTTAAAACAAAGATGCCAGCAAGAAAAAGAAAGAAGCTAAATCACACCACATTAAATTTCCAACTAACATTGAAGAGAAATAAGAGGGGAATTAATGATCAATACATATTTAAATCATCTGAACAAGGAGCAATTAAAAGACAGGAATTAAACAATACCTGTTGAAAACTACCCTAAATGTGGATGGATTAAACTCCCCATTTAAAATACACAGACTGATTGATTGGATTAAAAAGCTAGACCCAAGTATATGATGTCTACAGGAGACCCACCTCACCTTTAGAGACACATACAGATTAAAAGTGAAGGGATGGAAAAACATATACCATGCAAATAGAAACCAAAAACAAGCAGGAGTAGCTACTCCATATACCAGATAAAATAGACTTTTAACCAAAAAACATAAAGAGAGACAGAGAAGTCCACTATATAGTGATAAAAGGATCTATCCAGATGGAAAACAAAACAATAATAAATATGTATGCACCCAATACTGGAACACCCAGCAAACACTCGTAGACCTAAAGAAAGAAATAGGTCCTGATACATTAATAGTGGGTGACCAGTATGGGACAGATCGTCCAGGCAATAAATCAACAAAGAGACACAGGATTTAACCTACACCTTAGAACAACTTGACCTGGAAGTTATATTCTGAATATTTCACAAAAGAACTGAAAGGTATACTTTCTTCTCATGTGCACATGGAAAATTCTCCATGACCCCATATTAGGTCACAAATTTAGTCTCAGCAAATCTTTTTAAAAATTGAAACCATTCCAGTTATCTTTTCACACCACAATGGACTAAAACTGCAAATTAATAACAAGCAAAACTCTGGAACTATACAAAGGCATAGAAACTATACAATAAGCTCCTAAATGACCTATGGGTCCAAGAAGTAATTAAACAGGAAATTTTAAAAAATTATTGAAGCTAATTAAAATAAGCATACATCATACCAAAATCTGTGGGGTACTGCAAAAGCAGTACTAAGAGGGAAATTTCTTGCAATAAATGCTTACATCAAAAGAACAGAAAGACTTCAAATAAACAACCTAACACTATGCCTCAAAGATCATGAAAAACAACAACAATCCAAACCAAAAGGTAGAAGATGGAAAGAAATAATTAAGATCTGAGTGGAGCTAAATGAAGGAGAGACAGAAAAAATAATAGAAAAGATCAGTGAAGCAATAAGTTGGTTTGTAGAGAAGATAAATAAAATAGACAAACCATTAGCTAGGTGAGGAGGAGGAGGAGGAGGAGGACCCAAATAGCAAAAATCAGAAATGAAAAGGGAGACATTACAACTGATACAACAGAAATA
>NW_007783974.1:0-2829 GCF_000696425.1 Galeopterus variegatus
CATCTATTTGAACTTTAAAACTAAACCCTGCTGGGCCGACCCCATGGCTCACTCAGGTGAGGGCGGCGCTGGGAGCGCAGCAGCGCTGGGCTCACCGAGGCCACAGGTTCGGATCCTATATAGGGATGGCCGGTGCGCTCACTGGCTGTGCGTGGTGCGGGCAACACCACACCAAGGGTTGCAATCCCCTTACCGGTCACAAAAAACAAAACAACAACAACAAAAAAGAACTTAAACCCTGCTGATTGCATCCAGGACTTCAGTTCTATGAGGAGCGACTGGCCAATGGAAGGCCCCTTTTTTTCTGACTCTGACTCACTTAGGATCAAGAGCCTATGGCTGGGGCTTTGATTTCACTAGCTTGGATGTCAAAAGATCCAGAAATGAAAATAGTCCTTTTCTTATGCAAAGTCTGAGCTTCACCTGAGATGGACCATGGCAACCGGTGGGAACCAGGAAAGGGGACACCAGGGAGGACCCCTGGAATATGAATGAGTGGGTTTACTCTCATGCCCTGTTGGGACACCCAGTTGTCTTCCCAGGGAAATGGGGGTAGTTGACTCTTGTATGCGTTTACTTGCCTGAATTAGTTTGCTTGGGTTTTACCTGAAAGTGAAGACAGAAGTGTTTTTAGTACATGCTTTATTATCTGTTTAGTGTGCAGTGTCTCTCAAGACAGAAGGGAAGCTGTGGACACAGGGCCCAGCATGCCTCGGCTGTGCTGAGGGCTGGCTGCCAGGGGTATGGGGTGAGTGGTGCAGCCTTGGCTCAGACAAGTGATCCCATGGACAGCAAGGGGAGACCCAGCAGGGAGCCAGGTGGTCACCTGTTTCAGAAGGCCCCCGGCTTATTTAGGAAATAATTTATTAGAATTAGTTACAAGTGTCACAATTTTCTCAGAGCTCTGAAGAGGTGAGGAGGGCCTGCATGGGGACAGGGACAACATGGCTCAGGTCTTCTCTCTCCCATTAAGTCCCAGATTGGCCTGGGAAGTTTCTTCTGTACCCACAGACTTGGGACACATGGAGACATTTGTCCCTGTTACTATTCTTCAAGAATTAAATGACAGAGCTTGTTCTTTTAGGGAAAAATTATAAAAGCAGCAATTCTGATAGACATATTTAGGAAACAATTTATAGGAAAAATAGTCCTTTTCTTATGCAAAGTCTGAGCTTCACCTGAGATGGACCATGGCAACCGGTGGGAACCAGGAAAGGGGACACCAGGGAGGACCCCTGGAATATGAATGAGTGGGTTTACTCTCACGCCCTGTTGGGACACCCAGTTGTCTTCCCAGGGAAATGGGGGTAGTTGACTCTTGTATGCGTTTACTTGCCTGAATTAGTTTGCTTGGGTTTTACCTGAAAGGGAAGGCAGAAGTGTTTTTAGTACATGCTTTATTATCTGTTTAGTGTGCAGTGTCTCTCAAGACAGAAGGGAAGCTGTGGACACAGGGCCCAGCATGCCTCGGCTGTGCTGAGGGCTGGCTGCCAGGGGTATGGGGTGAGTGGTGCAGCCTTGGCTCAGACAAGTGATCCCATGGACAGCAAGGGGAGACCCAGCAGGGAGCCAGGTGGTCACCTGTTTCAGAAGGCCCCCGGCTTATTTAGGAAATAATTTATTAGAATTAGTCACAAATGTCACAATTTTCTCAGAGCTCTGAAGAGGTGAGGAGGGCCTGCATGGGGACAGGGACAACATGGCTCAGGTCTTCTCTCTCCCATTAAGTCCCAGGTTGGCCTGAGAAGTTTCTTCTGTACCCACAGACTTGGGACACATGGAGACATTTGTCCCTGTTACTATTCTTCAAGAATTAAATGACAGAGCTTGTTCTTTTAGGGAAAAATTATAAAAGCAGCAATTCTGATAGACATATTTAGGAAACAATTTATAGGAATTAGTCATAAATGTCACAGTAGTTGGCATGGCCTTGAATCTTTTTAGTCTGGGGGAACAGGAAGTGTAATTGGTTACCTCGTTTCCTGCGGCTGTTGTAGCAGAGGACAACAAACTATGTTTCAGGACACAGAAATTTCTCCCCTTGCAGTTTTGGAGGCTAAAAATTAAAAAAAAATTAAGTCAGCAGGGTTGGCTCCTTTTAGAGGCTTGGAAGGAACATCCTTCCTTGCCACTGTCCTAGCTTCTGTGGCTGGCAGTCATCCATGCTGATTCTTGGTGATCCATGATTATCCTTGGTGATCCTGTGTGATCCGTGGTGATTATTGGTGATCCTTGGCAATCCAGGGAGATTCTTGGTGATCCATGGTGATCCTTGGTGATCCTTGGCAATCCAGGGAGATTCTTGGTGATCCATGATGATCCTTGGTGAACCTGTGTGATCCGTGGTGATTCTTGCTGATACTTGGCAATCTAGGGAGATTCTTGGTGATCCATGATGATCCTTGGTGATCCTTCATGATCCGTGGTGATCCTTGGCAATCCAGGGAGATTCTTGGTGATCCTTGGCAATCCAGGGAGATTGATCCTTGGTGATCCTTGGCAATCCAGGGAGATTCTTGGTGATCCTTGGTGATCCTTGGCGATCTAGGGAGATTCTTGGTGATCCACGATGATCCTTGGTGATCCTTGGCTTGCAGACACAGGACCCGCATCTCTGCCTCTGCCTCCACATGATGTTCTTATAAAGAAGACCAGCTGTTGGATTTAGGGCCCACATACTCCAGTAAGTACAACCTCATCTTAACCTAATAAGTACACCTGCAAAGACCCTATTTCCAAATAAATTCATATTATGAGGTTCCAGGTGGAAGTGAATCGAAAGGGGACACTACTCAATCCAGTGCAGTACCCTGTGGCCATCACGGCCCA
>NW_007783975.1:0-291 GCF_000696425.1 Galeopterus variegatus
TCACGTATCCAAACATGTGTGGGAATACGCCTGGAGTTCCTCTTCTATTCCAGGCATCTGTTCCTGCACTGGCACTGTGTGGTTTTAATTACCATGGTGTTAGGGTGAATCTCACCAAGTAGTAGGACAAGAATCTCCACTTTATTCTACTTTGTCAAGAACTTCTTGGCTTTTCTTGGACCTTCACTCTTCCATATAAAGTTCAGAATCAGCTTCATAAATTTTTATAAAAAACCTTATGAGATTTTTATTTTATTTTATATTTGAAACAATATATAAACTGGGGGAGAA
>NW_007783975.1:2310-2829 GCF_000696425.1 Galeopterus variegatus
GGAAGAGCAGGTCTTGAAATGTTTCAAGACAACATTTAGAAAATTATTTCTAAAAAGAGAATAATAGGAAACTTATAAGAAAAAACATTGTGTTTAATTTCCCACCCTAACAAATAAGCAGAGAGAGTGCACCTTGCTTGAATTTTTCTCTGCTTTGTGCCAGAGAATAGGTGGCATATAATAATAGAGAAAAAGTCTTGACCTAGTAATAAAGTTTGTAAATGAGGCCTCAAAATTCAGAATGAAATGTTAAAGAAGGAACTATGGAAAAACCCAAAGTATGTGGCAGCAGAGGAGAGTCACTACAAGGGGCTGAATTGTAGAGATATTGCTTTCACAGTAGCCACACGAATTTTCTTTATATTTTAATTTGTATTACGTAAGTGGTAGTGCAAGGCTACACTTCTTTGCAAAAAATCAAAACATCACATATAAAGCTAAAATCCCTTTACCATCTCCCTCCAAATTTTATGACACTTTTACTATAGAGGGACCACTATGGATGGAGACTTTCTCTAA
>NW_007783976.1:0-2829 GCF_000696425.1 Galeopterus variegatus
TATAGTGTAGTGTAAAGCATATGGACATTGGAGTCTCTTGGGTATAAATTTTAGCTCTACCAATCTCTAAGACTCACCTAACCTCTCTGATCCTCAGATTCCCCATCTGTAAAAAATAGTACTTATTTAAGGTTGTTTTGAGGATTAAAAATATACTTTGCACATCAAGTACCTAATATGACACCTGGCACAGGACATGTGCACAGTCAGTGACAGCTAGCTAAGATTCACGATCTCTGTCTCATCCCCAAACCATTTTCTGTGGTGCTCTCTGCCCCAGGAAGCTGACTTCTATAGACTATGTATGTCACCCAGGCTCTCTTGCCTTTTGCTTCCAGTCGGGTTCTGCTAAGAGAGGCACTGGCAGATCAGTGGGCGGTAGGGGAGAGAGAGGTCAGTGTATCATTATCCTCACTCCATCCCTGTTGACCTGTGGTCTCAACAGTGGGTGGGGTTCCCTATGGCCAGTCCCCATAAGGGGGCCCTTGTTTTTGGCATCACTGCTCCACTCCTGGCTCGTGAGAGTGTCAAGAGCTTTCTCTTATAATGAGGGCTTCTGACTCCTTTTCATCATGTGTGATTGCAGACAGCTTTTAAGTCTCACCCCTTCTCTCCCCACTGTGCCCCCTATCTGGGCAAGCTGACAAGAATGCTTGGATCCTTCCTCCTTTTGGCACTGGCTGCAGGTTCAAATCACGCAAGATCCTGCCTGGGGGTGGGAACGCTCACTCCAGCCCCACCCCTGGACCTCAATAAGAAAAAACCCAAATCAGTCTCTTTTGCTGGCTTTCTAGCCACGGTGGACGTGCATGAGATGACTGCCCTGTTTTCCCCAAAGACTTCAATTATGCGAGTAATAAACCTCTTCATGCCCTCTTGGTGTGTGTAGCATCATCAGTGTCAACATACAAACCAAATTTGGAGCAGGATCCCACCTGCTATCACGGGGTGACCAAAATAATCCTGCTGAAAGCCTGCAATGCCTCGTCGCCCCTGGCTGGTTCCCTTAGACCCATCCATGCCCTTCACTAAACTCTCCACTGTTACCTCGCCTGAATGTGTTCAGAATGGAGTCATCTGTTTCCTGCCAGGGCATTGACTAACGTAGCACCAAAGGCCCATGTGCACGCTGCTCCATAAAGCATCTGTTAGTCACCTCCTTGCACGAGCTACACCATGTCCGTGGGCAATGGGTAGTGGAGGATAGCTTCACAGTAAGAGAAATTAAACAAATACTATACACACGTTATCTCATTTCATTCTCTCAAGAGTCCTGCAAAATTGGCACCACTAGTCCCATTCTGAAAGTAAACCAAAGTGCAGAAGAAATGAGAAAATTGTTAGAGGTAGAAGGGAGACAGGAATCTAGGACTAACCCCAACCTCTTGCCTCTCTTTGTGAAGACAAAGGCACCAATGATTGCCATACAGGGCAGAACATGTATGAGATGCATGGACAGCATGCTGTGAAAGATCAGCGCACAATGAATTCAGCCAGGAGAGTCCATTGTTGTTGGTTATGGTCAAGGGTCTGAGAGAAGGCAGCACATATAACACGTCTGAGAGTATGGGAAGGATTTGAAGATTTGGAGATAGGGAGGAGAAAAAAGGACATAGGGCTACATAAAGATTGTCTGTTAGCAGCACTGGGGACAACATGTGGCAATGTGGGACTGGGAGACTGAATCTTGGCATTAATGGTCTTGCAGGTCCTTGGCCATCAGCTCCTATTTAATGCAGCCTTACCTCATCCAGTTATGAATATACCTTTCCCCTAACTCACTAGGATTATGTGGTGCATATTGCTTCTTCATGGAATCTCAGTTTTTTTCATCTACAAAAGATGAGCTGTTTTGTTTTGTATCCATCTGTTTAAACATGGATTAAGTCCATTCGTAGCGTGACAGCGGTAATGGACCCTAAGAGTTAACACTCTGTCTCATGTTCACAGTAACTTATGTGTCATCTTACCTTCCAGCCCCACTAGCTTTTAAGCCCTGTGATGGAAGACATGACCAATATATGTTTCCTCTTTAAGTCTCTACAGTACCTACTACAGCGTAGGAATCCAATAAATATTTTCAGAAGAGTAAATTAATGTAGTTCAGCTTCCTCCTCTGATAACTTAGAAAATCAAAGACCAGTGAGATAGTGACTTGTCCAAGATCTTGCCCAAGCAGATTAATGGTTCCCTTTGAGCATCAGTAAAGACCCACTCTTCGAACTCATCCCCCTGGGCTTGCTTTTCAGGCACTGGGCTACAGTTTGCCAAACCCCATGTTTGTCAACACAGGTGTGAGGTTAAAACAAGAAATGGTCCAAGTGGGTCCTTATTTCTGTGAGCAAAGAAAAATATGAGCTTTTTGAACTTGCCTGAATTCTCTGACAAGTTTAATCAAGTATGAAATAAAAGGTGGGCATGATTTACTTAGTTTTCCCAAATGCTACTGATGAGGAACCTCGTGAAAGACTGCAGAGGCAGACAAACAACTGGGGATGGGGTTTAAAATGTGGTTGCAGAACAGGAGGCAGTTGAGCCTCAGGAAACAAAGGTCTGGCAGCTCCAAAAAAGAAAAGATACCAGTTGAGTAACACCAAGAAAAGTGCCCTACACTTCCAGAAGTAGCTGGGTTTAAACTTGGGTTATCAATTGTATCAGGAACTCCCAGCCTCCACACTGCATCCTCAAGGATCCTATAAAAGAGCCACAATAAATAAGAAAGCAGGATTTGCTGTTCTCTCCCTACTTCTGTCTCAGCATTGTACCTATATTAGCATTAGTTAGAGCATTCTTCAGTAACAACTCCCAAACCTCAGGGGCTTAAACAAT
>NW_007783977.1:0-288 GCF_000696425.1 Galeopterus variegatus
TTATACACATAGTAATTACAGCATTATCTGTAGGTTTCCTTCTTTCTGCATTCTCGGTCTACCTGCTTAGTAGATAAATCTTATATGAGAAAATACACATTAAGGATTTGTAATATCATTGTATGTAATAATTAGGAAGTGCTTCAAACTCTCTTAAATGATTTAAATAATTTATGCATATATATTTTTCAATATGTATAAGAAAGAATACATGGTTGTTAATGATATTCCATTAGGTAAATATTTTACAACAAATGGTATGGAACATAATATAGGTACATGTTGTTT
>NW_007783977.1:2375-2829 GCF_000696425.1 Galeopterus variegatus
TGAAAAGCAGGGTAGGAGTCCACAGTTTCTAAACTCTGAGGCAATTTACAATTGATGTGATTTTTTGCTCACATGCATTTGAGTCCAAATCTTTCAATTTACCTATTTTAGATTGTTTATTTCCATATGTGTAAAACATATGAGGCAGTAGACAATTAATATGTACTGAGCTTCATTTTAATTTATATGGGAACCCTAGTTGCAGCTTCTGCTCTAAAGTGAAGTATCCTATCAGTGGTTTCCAGATCCCTCAGGCTTCTCTGAATGTACACTTAAGCCAAAGTAGGTTTCTAAGGCTAGGCAATAAACCCAGCTAAAACAGGAATAGATATTTCAAGGAAACATCAAGAGCTATGTTTTTGTTCTTGTTTTTGTCTTTGTAATTAATCTTTTATTCTTGTTCAAAACAAGAGATATGTGTTTGATCCCTCCACTTGACTAGGCATTGTAATTT
>NW_007783978.1:0-383 GCF_000696425.1 Galeopterus variegatus
GATCTGGAATCAATGTACAGATTTTACTGTTTGGATGTTTCTGGATTCTTTCCATAACTAAACACTGATGAAAACTTCACTCTACTTACGTTTCTTCCCTGCCAGTTGTGCCAAGCCCACCTCCTCCCTGACATCACAAAGACTATTTTTATCCAAAGCTTCCCTGTGACAAGTGGCATAAATGTGCACAAGCTCCTGTATGTCATGTGACTTTCCTGAGACACAAGAAATCCCTGGTCATGAAAAAAAACCAAAGAACAAAAAACATACATTTAGTTCTCTGAAACACAGACCCCTAACCACGGAACAAAACAATCCCCAGAAAAAGTCCCAGTAGCTTCCTCAAGCTCTTGGCTCGTTGTTCACATTTGTTTTGCATTATT
>NW_007783978.1:2395-2829 GCF_000696425.1 Galeopterus variegatus
CAATAAAGAAGCTGCCTCAAAGTCTCTGACCGCTGCCCCCTCCTGTCTCTCAATCCTCTGTCACTCTCCAAAGCACAGAATGAAGCTCTTTCTGTATCCTTCTAAAATTAGCTGAAAATGAGCTGAAACTAGTTTTCCCCCTATCTCAAGTTATTTCAAAGTTATCTTGCAGAGTGTATGCTGAGCATGGGCAGAGAGAGGATCTTGCCCTCCAGATGACCTCAGGTACTGCAGGAAACTGAAAATCCTCCTCTAAAGTACTGGATCCAGACTCAAATCAGCTCCTGACTTTATCAGCCAATCACCCTTTGCCATGTCATCTGGCCTGACTTAGGGCTAGCCAATCCACTATGGCCTCATCATATGGCCTGACTTGGAATTAGCTAATCAGGGATCCCAAATACCCCTTAAAGCCTTTACAGTCCTTGAGTCGG
>NW_007783979.1:0-2829 GCF_000696425.1 Galeopterus variegatus
TAGATGACAGAACAAAGTGATTGTTTTGTAAAGGTGTGTGCACACTTCCAGGAAATTCATCAAACTTAAAGCCCCTAATTTCTCTATGGAAGGGGTTTGTCAGCATACTCTCCCAACTGCTGCTGCTAACAGTAAAGCTACTAATTAGCCTGCCCTAGGGAGTTAACTGGGCTGACAAACTATAGACATCTGGGATTCTGAATGAGAGGTTGGGCCATCTGAAGCCTTCTCCCCTATCTCATCCCAGTGATAAATTCAGGTCTACTGATTGCTTTTGGAAGGAGTTTGTCCACACATTGAATGCATCAACTTTTATAGCTCCCACCTGAGTGAGTACATCCTAAACCTCCTAGATCTAGAATGGAAGGGATTAGGCAAACATGAGTCTCCCCAGATCACAGAACAAAGAGGTGATTTTAAATAGGCACATAAGCATTTCCAGGGCTTCACCCCCGTAATAACTTCGTATAGCATACATTATACGAAGTTATACGATTTATGTTTATGTTTTTCCACTCACGAAAGGTTCATCTATTTCCCACTGATGATAGAAACTTTCTTCATTAAGTTTGTGTTCTCATACATGAGTATTCTATTGTGACTTTTTGATTATTTGAGCCATTCATATACATGTATGTCCAGGTTTATTTTGTGGACACTTATTTTTATTTATTTATTTTATTTCATTTTATTTTGACTTGATTTGATCACAGCCTTTGGATGTGTGTGAGGCAGGTGCTGTCATCAGTTTCCCTCCCTATTGTGTGAATGCTGCTTAGTCTATTCTATATCCCTTGTGTTTGCATCAAAAATAAAACTTTTTTCTAGAATGTTACCTTTATTTTGTGCAAAAATTATATCTTAACATACTGGGAATATTTTAGTGCTATTTTAGTATAATTTACCCAGCCTCTGAAGGATGGCCAAGTCTTTACAGTTTATTATTCAAGTGTAGAGAAAGAATTTATTGTTATCTATGGTATGTACAATAATTCCAAACACATGTTCCTGGAAGCCTAAACAGGAGTTCAAGCACTTCCTGAACCTTGTCACCTTGCTTACATCAGCAATAAAGTCAGATCTGCATCAAGCACCACAACTTACATAGCTTATACAGCACACACCCAAGGAATTGCCTCCTTAGCCACCAAGCCCTGGGAGTTGATGGGGCTCTACATCCTAAGTTTTCCTAGACAACAGACACAAAAAAGGTGGATATTTAACAGGCCCATTTCCAGTGGCTATTACACCCAAATCAGAGGATGCAGTATGAAGGAGCTGTAGGCATTTTTTATAAATTATCTCTCTAGCTTACTTTAGAAAGTGTGGGAGATAAACTCCTGCTCTCAGCTTCACCCTGAAAATAGAGATGGAACATAAATTTAACACCCCAACCTTTTCAGCCACATCTAGAAAGACTGGCTTCTATCTTACCTGTCACAAGGTGCTGATAGGACTTGGCACATTCTAATCTCCAAAGGGCAACTAAAAACAGAGACAAGTTTGAACAAACAGAAATTTGAGAGGCACCTTACAATCTCTGCCAAGACTGATTCATGAGGTCCTTTTCCTACATGAGGTCAGTCTGACAAGACTGAGAGGGACCTTTGTCTTATCTAATGCACAGAAACCAACAGAGAATCAAGGAAAATGAAGATACAGGGAAATATGTTCCAAATAAAAGAACAAGATAAAGCTTCAGAAACCAACCACAACAAAATGAAGATATGTGATTAACCTGGCAGGGAATGCAAAAGAATAGTCATAAAGATGCTTACTGAGGTCATGAGAGAAAGCATGAACAAACTGAGAATTTCAACAAAGAAATAGAATGTATAAAAAGGTACAAAACAGAAATAATAGAGGTGAAGAATACAATAACTAAACTGGAAAGAAAATCAATAGAGGGGACAACTGCAGACTAGACCAAGCAGAAAGAAAAATAAGAGAACTTAAGACATGTCATTGGAAATCATTTAAGTGGAGGAGAAAAACAAAAAATGAATGAAAAAGGGTGAAAATAGCTTGAGGAACTTTTGGGACACCATCAAGCAAAACAATCTGTGCATGACTGGAGTTCCAGAAGGACAATAGAGAAAGAGGAACAGAAAACATTTTCAAAGAAATGATGGCACAAAACTTCCCAAGCCAGATGAAGGAAATAGAAATGCAGATACAAGAAGCCCATAGGACACCAAATAGGATAAATCCAATGAGACACACTGAGACATATTATAAGCGTATTGTCAAAGTTAATGATAGGCCTTTGAAAGCAGTATGAGAAAAGAAGCTTGTTACATACAAGGGAACAATCATTAGACTATCCATGGATTTTTTTTCAGCAGAAACTCAGGCCAGAAGGGAGTAGAATGATATATTTAAAATCATGAAAGAAGAAACAAACAGACCAACAAACCAAAAAATTTTAAAAACTGCCAACCAATAATACTACATTAGGCAATCCTATCTTACAAAAATGAAGGTGAGATAAAGATTTTCTGCAACAAACAAAAGCTGAGGGACTTTAGCACCACTAGACCTCTGTTACAAGAAATGATTGAAAAGAGTTCCTTCAAGCTGAAGGAAAAGAATGCTAATTAGTAACAAGAAAACATATGAAAGTATAAAACTTACTGGTAAAAGTAACTACATTGTCAAATTCAAAACACTCAAATACTGTAACAACAATGTGTAAATGCTTACCTATCAATAATTACTTTGAATATGTTAGTCTATTTCTGTTGCTTATAACAAAATACACAGAACTTGGTATTTCATAAAGAAAATGGAATTTGTTGCTTACAGTTTCAGAGACTGGAAGTCCAAAGT
>NW_007783980.1:0-846 GCF_000696425.1 Galeopterus variegatus
ATTCCTGCAGCGTGAAGTCTGGGCTCACAGCAGCGATGACTCTGTTCTGTAATCTAGGAAGCCAACCCTAGGCCTGCTGAACTGACGCACACCTATATCCCTGCTGGAGATCAGACAGGCAGACTGGGGGGGGGAGAGGGGAGAAGTGTGGATGGTCAGTGGATACAAAATAGAGAGAGAGGAAGAATGAGATCTAGTATCCTATAACAATACAGAAAGAATACACTTAACAACAAAGTGCTGTGTATCTTTGAATAGCTAGTCAAGATGATGTTGAATATTCCTAACTCAAAGAAGAGACAAACGTTTGAGGTGATGGATATGCTAAGTGACCCTAATGTGGTGCACAGTATGAATATACCCAAATATCATACTGTACCCCATAAATGTATATAATTATTATGGGTCGATTAAGAAAAATAAATTTAAAAGAGAGGGGGGAAAAGAGGGAAATAGAGAGTAGAATAGTGGTTACCAGAGTCAGGGAAGAAAGGGGAAAGTGGGGCCTGGGGAAAGGTGGGTAGACTGGTGCGAAGCTACAAAGCTACTGTTAGACAGCATGAATAACTTCTGGTGCTCCAGGGTGACAATAGCTAATAATATTGTACTGTGTATTTCAAGATAGCTAGAAAAGAGGATCTTGAATGTTATAACCACAAAGAAATGATAAATATTTAGGTGATAGATATGTGAACTATTCTGATTAGATCATTACACAATATATACATTTACTGAAACAACAAACTGTGCCCCATCAACGTGTACAATAAAAAATAAAGAAAAATAAATAAATAAAAGTAAAAACCTCCACCATGGATGCTGTGAGACACACACAGCTTCCCAGCA
>NW_007783980.1:1888-2828 GCF_000696425.1 Galeopterus variegatus
TGAGAATGGCAGGGAAGCCTCTGGGGGTACCAAAGGCTGTCTACAAGGCACTCCTCCAAACCATTAAAGCACACAGGTATGGATATTCAACCCTGTACCCCACAGATATGTACAATCAACTATGTTTCAATAAATTTTAAAAAAGAAAAAGATTATGGCAATAGGGATCAAGGCTTTCAAGACAGGGGAGAGAGGGGCTGGCCAGTTAGCTCAGTTGGTTAGAGTGTGGTGTTGTGACACCAGTGTCAAGGGTGTCCCCATACTGGCCAGCCACCAAAAATAAAAAAATAAAAACCTCCAAATACAATAAGGACAGTGGGGATTTATAGCCAAAGAGTAGAGTGAAGTGGACAGTAAATGAGAAATTTCTAAGAGGGGAAACATCAGGGTAAGGAGGGATTCTTGCTGAAGACAGGACAAGGTAATCAGATGTCGGGGGGGGGATGATTTAGGACTACTGCTAACACTGGGCTCAGTGAGAACAGGCACAGAAGGCCAAGGTGGAGGCCGAGCTGAGAAGAGAAGTCAGAGGATCCTAACTAAAGTTTGGTCAAGGACAGAGTCTTTGTCAACACATACCTTGCATATCAGGTGGTTTCAAATTCTTTGCTTTCAACTAAATGAAAATATGGCCTAATCATAGATTACTGTGCCATTTGGCAACATTATTCAGAAGTTCAACATAAAACTTTTTCCATTTCCATCAGTGGTATATGCCAATTGAAAAAAAAACCCTCATCTATTGTAAGAATATATAGAAAAAACACTTTTTTCCTATACTCTTACTCAGCACAACAAACAACACAGAAGACAGACCTCTGTGACCAAATGTGTGGGTATTTCTCCCATCAGCAAACAATCTATTCCATAGCAGATGCCATCTGGGTGTCCTCCAATTCAATTCCAACACTGTCTACCTGGAGATAGCATCTGATCCCAC
>NW_007783981.1:0-356 GCF_000696425.1 Galeopterus variegatus
AAATGCAACGGGGCTCTCAATAATCTCGAAGGGTTCTGAGTCTTAGTTCCTAACTGCTCACCACCCCCACTTGTGGACTGTACTTGACAACCTGTTCCTGGCCTCCAGAAACTGATCTTGTTTTTGGTTTTCTAAATATGGCTTCATCTCTGTGACCCCTCCGGGCCAACGCTCTGTGCCACGACTGCAACCTTGGTCACCACACCGACTTTCCTTCTGGATGGGCTGCTATCAGGGATCTTAGGTAAGTACATTTCAATATTCACAATGCCTCTAGACTGTAAACTTTAGTGGGAAACTTGGACTAAGAATGAGCACCTGGTATGAGCTTGGACTTGTGCTTGTGTGGTAGAAAC
>NW_007783981.1:2486-2828 GCF_000696425.1 Galeopterus variegatus
CAGGAGCGCTGCTGCGCTCCCAGCGCCACACTCTCCCGAGTGCGCCACGGGCTCGGCCCAATACTTTTATAATTTAATGAGTCTCCAGTTCGTGGACATTTAGTTTTTTTCCTAATATATGTTGATTTCAATTTTGTTTTGATTTGTTTTCATGCCATTACAAACAATGCTACAATGAACATCCTTGTACAATCATTGCTTTTCTCAGTTTTGCAAATACATATCTATTAAGTTTCTAAAAGGAAAATGGCTAGGTCAAAGGGCATCCTCACTTTAAATATGGACAGAAGTGTAATAAATTTACACTCCTATAAACAGCCTGTGAGAATGCCTATTTCCCCA
>NW_007783982.1:0-2828 GCF_000696425.1 Galeopterus variegatus
GGGGTGGCTCATGGCGGTAAGGGGGTGGGGGGCTCGTGCCCCCTCCCTACCACCAGTAACCGCCCCCCTCCAGCCGCCATCGCCGCCCATATCCTCTGCCTCCTTTCCCACTAGGGCGGTTTCAAGGTTTTGGGGGCTGGGTGGGGCATCCGTGCACCACCCTCCATGAGCCTTTGGCACGCCCTACACTCCCTTGGTCGTGACTCATCCAGGGTGGGCAGGAAGATAATCCTGTCTTGCTCGGGCCACAGCCGGGGTCTGTGCTGACTTGTCGTGGGGGCCACCGGTGCACAGCCATCCATCCCCCACGTCCTCATCCGCCCCCCCCCCATCCAGGTACCGAGCGTGTCCCAGCAGGGAGGTTTAAAGACCCGTGGGGGTCGCCCATCCACCCGGGGTCGGGCGGTGGGCTTGTGGGGAGTGGTGAGGGCCTCGTGCCTTTCCCCTCTCCCCCAGACTCCGTCCCTCAGGCCGGGGCTCATCGCTGGACCCTCGGCACAGCCACGGAGGGGGGTGGGGTGCCTGGCGGCCAGGGCCGTTGCGCATGCGGTTTGCACATTCCATGCTGCATTGGGGGCCGGGAACACCCGGGTGCCTGTGGGGTATCTGTGCTCCCCCTGCAGGGATGATGACGGACACGCGTGGTGAAAACAGCCCCTCTGACCTGTCGGAGTCTGGTCTCATTGCCATCTTACTGGCCAGCCTGAGGCAACGCCCTCCAAGGGGCTCTGCCATGCCAGGGGGAGGGGGTCCTCTCCCTCTGTTAAACCTCCTATGAGGCTTAGCGGTGGATCACTTGGCTCCTGTGTCAATGAAGAACGCAGCTAGTGGTGAGAATTAATGTGAATTGCAGGACACATTGATCAACTGACACTTTGAACACACTTGCGGCTCTGGGTTCCTCCCAGGGCTAGGCCTGTTTGAGCATCGCTTGATGATCAATCACCCCCGGGTGATTGGCTCCATTTAATTTTGTCATTAATCTTCCTTGTTAGTGATGTGTGCGTGGACCCATTGTGGCTGTGGTCATGCTCTTGTACGTGTGGAATGAAGTTATTATGTTGGATTTCTATCCACATTCCCCCAGGGAGACGGTGGGTCCGAGTGCAGTAATGTTTATAACTAATTGATCACCAACCAGTTACAGATTTCTTGTATATATTGTGATTTTGGTCATAAATTAGAATAATAAGTATAAACATAAGACATTAAATTGTTAAATATAAGTATAAGTAAGATTTTATAAGAATTTAGAATATAACTTTATGTGTAAGTTTAAAAGGTTAAGAATTGTGATTCAGACCAAAATCTGATGCTCTCTAATGCCAAGCATGCTGCTATTGTATAGTTTCCTGGCCACAAGCCACAGGCTTTGGGGTAAACTATTGAAGCGTGAGAGGGTGCTTTTATCACAGCATGAATGCTTTGGAACATTCTGATTTTTCTTTTTCTATAGAGATAAAATAATAAATGTTTTGATTAAAAGATATATCATCATGTAAAAGGTTAAGTAAAAATATAAATAAAGCAAGATTCATGTGGTCGTCATCCACACTTGCACTAGACATCTGTGGTCCATCTCTTTCTTTCCTCGCCGACGCCACACCACCTATTCAGGTCCAATAAATCCTGCGGAGCTGGTCTCCTGCAAGTGGAGCCTGAATAAGGGACCTGAATTAGGTAAGTCTTTCTTTGTGTTTCGTGTGGGTAGGCCATCACTCGTGGGTGCTGCAGACCCCCTGGTAGTCAGACCAGGAAAAGAAGGGTGAGAAGGCAAGAACTTTTGAGAAGTTAGTACCCACTGTTCTGGAGAGGTATGACAGAGTGCTGCAAGACACGCTTAAGTTAGTACCCTAGTCTGTCCTTGAGCCAGAAAACTTGCTGTGCCACAAATCTTTATCTTACACCAGAGACTTTATAGCCTGAGGAAAATTTCTTGTCCTTTACAAGGTAAATATTTGAAACTGCAAGGCTTTGGAAAACCAGGCCCTGTGAAGTAGATTTGCCTTATGAATCCTCTACATTGAAGGCATACCTGTGCTCCTATGTTTATCTCAGCTCTTTTTACAGTAGCCAAGAGTTGGGACCAACCTAAATGTCCATTGACAGATGACTGGATAAGGAAAATGTGGTATATATACACAACAAAATACTACTCTGACACAAAAAAGCACGAAATACTGCCATTTCAGCAACACAGTTGAAGTTAGAGAAAATTATGTTAAGTGAAATAAACCAGGCACAGAAAGAAATAGTGCATGTCATCACTAATAAGTGGGAGCTAAAAAAAACACCAAAAAACAAACAAACAAGTAAATAAAAAAAGAAAGAAAGAAAGAAAGAAAGAGAAAGTCACAATAATTTGTTGAACTTTCAAAAGGAGAGAACAGAACTGAGGTTACCAGAGGTGGGAGAGTGGGGAGGTGGTAAGCAAGAAATTGGTAAAGTGCCACAAAAAATGATTATACTGTGTAATGCTGAATATACCAATCATCCTGATTTGATCGTCGCATATTGCACACATGTATTGATTTTCAATGCTGTGCCCCACGGTTATGTACCATCAATTGTGTTTCAATAAAAAATGTATAGTAAACTAAAATATGGCTGAGGAGATGAGATGCTGAAAGGTGAAGAGAGGGAACTAATATTTACTGAGCGTATAGTTCACTCCATGAATTTTAATAGAATATTGAATTTAATCTGCACAATGGATCTGAGAGTTGGACACTATTTTTATCCCTACTTTATGTATGAGAAAACTGAGACTTAGAGATCATACAGGCAGCAAGTCACCGAGCCAGGTCTGCCCAGGTCCACCCGCCTTC
>NW_007783983.1:0-1301 GCF_000696425.1 Galeopterus variegatus
CAAATTGTAGGTGTAATGACAAGCATGAGGTAAAATAAACTAGTAACAAGATAGAAAACAAAGTAACAAACCAAGGTGACTGTTGACTAATTACAACCAGAGAAAGCCTTAGAAATGGAGAATATATTATAGCATGAGACGAGTTCAGCATTGAGGATGATTTTAAAGATAAAATTTGATAAGTTCATGAGAGTCAAAATATGTTGGGATATTTGGAACAGTATTTGTGTGTAAACACATGCTTCAGGCTTAAATTCTTGCCATAGCCACGAAACTGACCCAGATTCATCTTTCTGGAATGCTCCCTGCAAGTCAACAGAGTAAGAGTGTCTGAGGGTAAATATCTTTCATTGTTATCTTTATTTCATAGTACTTAGCTCTTTCTTGATGAAAAAAAGAAAGGAGAGGAGACAGTGGGGCCACCAGAGAGTTATTTCACAGCAAGGAGTGTTTTGTTCCGGTTTTTTTTTTTTTTAAATAACAAAAGCTTGAGCATGAACATGTGTACAGGTTGCAGGGAACCTAGCTGGTGGCAAGACTTTAAAGATGAAAAGGTGTAATGACAATGAAAGGAGATGGAAAAGGACTAATGAAGAACAGAGTTGTAGGTGACAGCCCATGACAACAGGAGGGAACCTGTTTTCCAAGACTGAGTGAAACTAATACACTTGCAATACATTAGCTAAGCTGATTTCCTCCCACATCTACTGATAAAAACGCTGCTTTGTCAGCTTCAAATTTTGTCTGAATCCTGACCAGCTTTTCATCCTCAGTGAACGTTGAATAAAGATCTTTTGAATGATAGTAACTTCTGAACAAGAGCAAAGAAGTCATAAAACTCACACATGAAAGGCACCTTTGGTTTAGGCTGGACTTCAATATTTATCTTATGGGTTCTATTAGTGCTCAATGTGGAAGGTAAATAAGAAGACTCTGACAAATCAATATTAGAGATAATGATGTTTTCCTAATTTAAGAACTACCCTGACCTTGGAATTGCATGAAGGAGTGAATAAAATGCACACTTTAGTAAAGGCAGAACATCCAATACGGGTTAAAAAGAGGAAGGCAGAATTTGATGAAAAAGTGGGTCCTAAATGTCTTTCCATTAAAATCAGTACCCAAAAGCAAACGAAAAAGCATTTCCCCTCTTATTAGTATCTGCTTCCCAGTTAAGTAAAGCAACAAAAGCAACAACAAACCATTATAGAAACAATAGTTACTTCAATGCAGTGGAGAAAAATGCTTCCCGGATACAAGCACATGCTCAGAACTCAACAGCAAACAAATAAAAAAAAAAA
>NW_007783983.1:2491-2828 GCF_000696425.1 Galeopterus variegatus
TAGTCAGCCTTGGGTAAGGCCTAGAATCCTTGGCCTAGAACGGCTTTCATAATTTGCCCAAATAAATGTGTTCAGTCTAAACTCGTGCTGCGCCCTGCTTGTCGTCTGTGGTCTAGCCATACTGGCCTCAGTCACTGACCCAATGCCAGCACTGCTCTGGCACCTGAGGATCAGCACCTTTGGGGGTATCAACGCTTCTGAGCACAGACATTGGCATTTTCATGGTGGCCACTCCAGACACTGGCCTCAAGGACACATTTTTCAAGTGGGAGCCACAGCAGAATAGAGATAGGTGACCTGAAGTGATTCTGGGTGACGGATGGACACACACATGTAC
>NW_007783984.1:0-891 GCF_000696425.1 Galeopterus variegatus
AAAAAAAATTCCTGCATACTTTATATCAACTTGAAAAGTATTAGTAGAACAGCAACAGACCCACAAAAAATGTACTTACCCCAAATAACCTTGCCTCCTTGTGTCACAAGGCCTAACTCACTCACATTCACCTCGATGACAGTACCTTTGGTAATAACACCCAGAGTTGTATATAGTGGGGATGAGGGATTCTTTTTTACACCAAGTATTGGCAGGCAAAAGGTGGCTTTCAGTTCAGGATGTGTTACATGCGCCTTCTTGAAACGTAAGCCCTAATAAGTCAAACACAAGAATGTTTGAGTCCAAAATGTTAACGATGAATAGTGGTTTTTGCCTATCTTTTTAAATCCTTTCCAAAAAATCAAATAATTCTGCAGACTAAAAACCTGATAGTTACAGGATAAATACGTGGGGAAAACACCTACATGCATACTCCTGAAACAGCTACCTAACAACATACTCGGATTTTTACTTTGCCTAGTATTCTACACTTAACCAAGGACTTGCTATACACCAGGCACTACTGCTAGAGCTCATAACTGGCTCATTTAAACAAGGTAACTTAACAACACACTCTCCTCCCCCACTTTTTTCCAAATATTGAAACAAGGATCAGCAGGTTAAAATGACTTGTTCCCAGATTAAATGATATGTGGTAGATGGAATTAAACCTAAACATCCTGATTCCAAGTCTCTATATACCTCAGCTATCTTCCATGATGAAAATAGGGGTGGACTGTAAGCTTTGTGTTGTCAAGTAACGTGCGTCAAAGAATGGAGAGAGCAGGTCGGCCTGTGGCTCACTCAGGAGAGTGTGGCGCTGATAACATCAAGGCCATGGGTTTGGATCCCATATAGGGATGGCCGGTTGCTCACTGGGTGAGCGTGGTG
>NW_007783984.1:1585-2828 GCF_000696425.1 Galeopterus variegatus
ATATACCTCAGCTATCTTCCATGATGAAAATAGGGGTGGACTGTAAGCTTTGTGTTGTCAAATAACGTGCGTCAAAGAATGGAGAGAGCAGGTCGGCCTGTGGCTCACTCAGGAGAGTGTGGCGCTGATAACACCAAGGCCATGGGTTTGGATCCCATATAGGGATGGCCGGTTGCTCACTGGGTGAGCGTGGTGCTGACAACACCAAGTCAAGGGTTAAGAGTCCGTTACCGATCATCTTTAAAAAAATAAAATAAATAGAGAATGGAGAGAGCTCAGAGAGCTCTTTGTTAAAGAGACGAGTTATGGAGCCACCCAGTCACCTAGATGGGGTCTTTTGGGGTGTATCACTTTAAATGTCACAACACTTCGCAGTCTTACCTGATTTTTGTATTGGATGGAGAGAAAATAAAGACTAAATCAGGTTCTTAGTAATGGACTTAAATGGACTCAAGCTTGTAAGAAACTTACACCAGAATGCTATCTAATTCACAATGACAAATCCATCTGCCAAGCTACAGAAAACCTAGAACAACCTATTAATACATTCTCTCTATAGAACTGATGAGGTTACCAAAATGTATTCAGAAGATTATGAAATCAAATCAAGGGGAGTATTATATAATCCAGCAGTGGACAAATGTTTTTTGTAAAGGACTAGGTAGTAAACATTTTAGGCTTTGCAGGCTGTATGGTCTCTTACAGCAACTACTCAACTTGGGGGGTAGGGGTGGAAATCAGGCATATATGATATATAAATGAGCAGGTGTAGCTGTGTTCCAATAAAACTTCATTTGCAGAAACAGGTTGTTTGCCAATATTTTAATGCATTAAAATTACTCAGTTTGAGCACTAGGATTAACACTGCAACTTTCCTCTGATTCTTTGTTTTTCTAAGCAGGAAGGATATCTAGCTGGGAAAGTAATTCAGTCTCCCTGAAGATATTTTGCAAAAATATATCTTCAATAATATTCATTTTTTCCCCAAGTGCAGGGGGTGGGGGGTAGGATTGGGGGCCTATCCTACTATTACTATCACTGTTGTCAACAGAAATTAAGCTACTTTTATATTAAGTTCCTTTTCTTTTTTCAATGATTGCATACTGAATGTTTTCGTAAGCATTAAAATATTTACCTTACTAAACCAGAATTGACTTGACAAAATAGTCCTACTCAAGTTTTCTAATATTCTCAAAGACAAGTGTTTGAGGCCTAGCACAGCGTCACGCATACAGTAGATCAC
>NW_007783985.1:0-2828 GCF_000696425.1 Galeopterus variegatus
CCCTTTTTTTTTTTTTTTTTTTTTTTTTGGCCATTGCCTTAGTATATACCCTTATCATTTCTTTCCTGGACTTTTTATAATAGTTGCCTAAATTATCCTCCTGCTGCCAGTTTTAATAACTACCATTCATTCTAGAGAGATGATTTCTCCTCCTTCATTCCTTCCCTTTCTCTCCTTCCTTTATTTCTCTCATATTTAGTATAGAATGTTTATGTTCTAAAATTCCCCAAATTTAGGAAACTAAAAAGAAGAAAAAAATCACTGATAAACCCACACCCCAAATCAACCATTTTATTTTTAGTAAGCTTTCTGGCAGAATTTTTCCAGGTCTAGGTTTCAAAAAAAGTGGACTTTTTCAACCTTCAGTCATCAGATAAATTTAGTCTATTAAAATCGTTTCAAAACATAAAAATACCTCTTTTGAAACCAGCAAAATATTGATGAGAAAACTGAGGCTAACTTTTTCAACCTTCAGTCATCAGATAAATTTAGTCTATTAAAATTGTTTCAAAACATAAAAATACCTCTTTTGAAACCAGCAAAATATTGATGAGAAAACTGAGGCTCCTTTTAAATACCTCTTTTGAAACCAGCAAAATATTGATGAGAAAACTGAGGCTCCTTTTAAATACCTCTTTTGAAACCAGCAAAATATTGATGAGAAAACTGACATAGATATCCCACCTAAAAGAAATGTTACATCAATCTCCCTTGTGGAAATTATGCAAAATTACTAAATAAAGCTTGAGCAAATGTAATAGAAAAATAAAAGTGAAAAAAAAGAGTACAAGAATGATTCGATATTAAGAACTTTATTGATTTAAAACAGCATACTATTAGGACAAGAAAAAATTCTAAACATTCCTTCAAATGCTGCCAAACAAGACCTTTGATAAAATTCAAATTACATTCCTACCTAAAAAGAACTCTGAGCTAAGTAAGAGTGGAAGATACTTTCTTGACATGATTCTAATATTCATCTCAGTATCATGCTTAATAGTAAAATATGAGAAAAATTTCCTTTGATGTCAGAAATAAGAAAAGAAATTCCAGTTTTCTGTTGTTCATAAAGTACCAAACAATGCATTTAGACAGAAGTAGAAGGTGTCAATACGAGAAAGAAGGTAAACTTGTACTCATTTGTAGGTGATATGCCAGTATATGTAAGAAATTTAAAATCATCAACTGAAGGGGAAAACCTGGAAATGATAAGATAGTCAGTAGTTTTTGCATAATTTTACACACAAGACTGATCTGTGGTTTCCTTTGGAGAGACTATCTGCGAAGTGTTGTTTGCTGGCTTAGCAAATGGAATTTGGAAATTGTTTCTTCTCTTTGTTTTAAAACAATTTAAATAGACTAGATTTATCTAATCTTTGAAGGGTGAAAAATTATCATGTTAAAAAAGTAACAATAAAAAGCAAAAACTTGTGACTGAAAAGATCATGGCAGGAACCAAGTAATTACAAAATAACTACACGAAAAAGTCATTGTTTTTTATACGAACAATAACCAGGTAGACAATATAATGAATTTAAAGTGCTATATATATAATAGCAAAAGTCTATCAATAAATTTCAAAAAACATATGTAGAACATATACAAACCCCCCAAAAAGAAAACTCTTTAAACTTTTGCAGATGGTCATAAAGGTGATGAATAAAGGAAGAATATCATTGTATCCCATAGGAAATGTCAAAAATATGAAGTAATTTCAGTAATTAAAACTCTAAATTTAATGGGATCCCAATCAAAAACACGGGAAAGGTTTGCAATTGAGAGGAGCATGGCTTGGAAAACACTGGATAAATCTGAAATTCCTCTGGAAAAATATATGAAAATACCTAAGAGAAATTTGAAAAGAGAGGAGTAATGAGAAAAAAACAAGAACTATCAGCATTTACAAAATTTCAAATTATAATACTTAAAATTGCATTATATTACAGAGGAGTGAACAGACATACAATGAAACGGAATCCAGAAATAGATCCAAACGCATATGGGGACTGAGTCTATGATAAAGCCCATAATAGAATTTTTAGCCAACAGAGTAAAGGTGGATCATTTAATAAAAGGTATTTGAAAAATAGACTAGCAGTTGGAAAACTTAGCAGGATTACAACTTAATTTCTTATAGCAAAATTAATTCCAGAAGAATAAAAGATTTAAATATTTTTAAAATAAAACTCTAAAATAATTAGAAGAAAACAGTTGGAAACCCAGAAGCCACATAGGCAAAGTTTGATTTACTTGATGAAATAATAAACGTTATCACCTTTACAGGAAAAAATACAGTAAACAATGTCAGATGACAATAAGTGGGTAAAAGTATGTGTTTTTGTGTGTGCGTGTGTAATATATTTCACCAGTTGCTAACTCCAAACATATATATGTTTAGAAATATAAATATTATTGCCTTTGGTTGAAAGTCCTCCCAAAACTTAATCCCTACTGTAACTGTTGAGGGTGGGAAATCCTATCATGGTAATTGAAAGGTGCGGCCTTGAAGAGGTGATGAGATTGTAGGACCATGCCATGATGAGTGGATTAAAAATGGTGGTCAGGTGCATGGTTCTGAGGGCTTTAAAAGGGTAGCGTGAAGAGTCTGTCCCTCTCTCTGCTCCACCATTTTCTGCGCTGTGAGACCCCTGCATTGCTGTAAAGCCACCACCAAAGAAGACCCTCACCAGAGGTGTTCCCTGGACTTTGGATTTCATAGTCTCTGAAACACTAAGCAATAAATTTTGTTTTCATTATAAATTACCCATTTCCATGTATTTCATTATAAGCAACAGAAACAGACTAATACGATAATGTTTAGAAATATA
>NW_007783986.1:0-478 GCF_000696425.1 Galeopterus variegatus
AAAAAACCCCGAAGAGTTTCTTCTACTCTCACACAGCTACCACCTCACTCTGACACCAGATGTGTGTGTGTGTGTGTGTGTGTGTGTGTGTGTGTGTGGCCAGGTGGCAGGGAATGGGGGTTTCCTCAAATACCAAGCGTGTTAGTCTGTTTTGTGTCACTGTAATAGAATACCTGAGACTGGGTAATTTATAAAGAACAGAGGTTTATTTGGCTTATGGCAGAAAACATCAGGGCAGCTGGCTGTGCAGGGAGATCGCATGGCAAGAGAAAAGGCTGGAAAGAGAGAGAAGGAGAGAGAAGGTGCCAGGCTCCTTTTAACAACCAGTTCTTCTAGGAACTAATAGAGGGAGAACTCTGAGAATCCACTCATGCCCTCACTGCCACCATGGCATCAATATATTCAGGAAGGTTCTGCCCTGTTGACCCAGACACCTTCCACTAGGCCTCACCTCCCAACACTGCCCAATTGGGAATCA
>NW_007783986.1:2184-2828 GCF_000696425.1 Galeopterus variegatus
AGAAACCATATTTTGTTTACCCGTATATTGCAAGTATCCAGCATCATGCCCTGGACATAGCGGATGCAAGAATGTTTGTGTTAAATTTTAAAAAATAAAAAGTAAATGAAATAGTGGATCATTAAATAGATGAATCAATGATTTGTCCCCACGAATTTCTGCCATGCCAATTCTCAAACTTGTTTATGTCCCAATCCATAATTTAGAGCAAATAAAGAAATTCATGAAACTGCTAATTGGGCTCACTGCAAACTTATGCTATTATATTATAGCTACTTTTCCAATATTTGTTTTTTTCTTCAGTTGACACTCTAGTCCATGGAAAAGTTTTTTTCATTTTCTTAAGAGAATTACTGCTACACCTAGATTTTTGTGCTGATGATTCTCCCTCCTACATTAGGGAAAGCTCAAAGTAAATAGAACTTATTCTAGTTACCTCTTCTTTTCTTTATGGTAGCCTCACATTTTTATATACACTATTCTCTTTTTCCCACCCCCCGTATTTTGAAAAGAAAAACATGCCTCTACTTAGGATTTTCTTCTCCCTATATTATTCTTTTATTTTCCTTGTTTCCTGAGCCCCTTGGCCTATTGACACGTTCAGGTCTCTGACAGTCTTAAATAAACAAATGCACAGCAAGCCC
>NW_007783987.1:0-1072 GCF_000696425.1 Galeopterus variegatus
GATGTTAGCTGAACCACCAAGCCAGACAGCACCCTATTGTCAAATAGAAGTGGTGCATGTACGGAATAGGTTTCCAACTGCTGCTTAATGAATTACCACAAATACAGGGACTTAGAACAATGCAAATTCTTGATCACACAGTGTCCAAGTTCAGAAGTCTGGGACGACATGGCTGA
Organism: Galeopterus variegatus; assembly: GCF_000696425.1. Classification (NCBI taxonomy): domain Eukaryota; kingdom Metazoa; phylum Chordata; class Mammalia; order Dermoptera; family Cynocephalidae; genus Galeopterus; species Galeopterus variegatus. Next base: position 177 of record NW_007783987.1, read on the forward strand.
GTTCTCTGCTCAGAGTGTCAGACCAACATCAAGATATTAGCTAGGTTGAGTTCCTGTCTGGAGGCTCTGGGAGAAAATTTTCATCCAAGCCTATTCTTTTTGGCAGTATTCAGTTCCTTGTAGGATGAAGTTTCATGTTTGCTAGCTGTCAGCTAGGGGCCACCCTGAGCTCCCAGATGCCACCATTTTTTGCCACATGGCCCCCTCCATCTTCAAGCCAGCGGTGGAGAATTTCTTCCTAACTGAATGCCTATAAGGCTTTGAATCTCTCTTGCTTCCTTTTTGTGACGAGCCTGAGAAAACTGCTTTGAAATGGATTATATGATCAGATAAGTCCCACCCAGATCTCCCCCTCTTAAAGTCAACTCTGCCATATAGCATAACCTAATCACAGAAGTAAAATTGATCATGCTCACAGTCCCAGGGATTATGAAGGGTGTGTATATCTCCAGGAATTCTCAGGGGCTGTATTATGCTCTTATAGCTGCAGTGACAAAGTACCAAACAATTAGTGGTAAAAAAACAACCACAACTGTATCCTCTTACAGTTCTTGAGGTGAGAGGTCTGAAATAAGTTTCATGAAGCTAAAATTAAGGTATCAGTAGAGCTGGTTACCTCTGGAAGCTCCAGGGGACAATCTGTTGTTTCCTTTTCAGCATTTAGAGGTCTCTGTCACTGATTAGCTTATGGCCACATCACTCCAGTCTCTTCCTTTATCTCACCACCTTCTCTCCTGCCTTCTGACCCTGCGGCATAAGGACACTTGCAATTACATTGGGCCCACCTGGGTAATCCAGGGTAATTGCTACATCTCAAGATCCTCAAGATAATTCTACTTGCAAAGTCCCTTTTGCCATATATGGTAACATAACCACAGGTTCTTAGGATTAAGATA
>NW_007783987.1:2499-2828 GCF_000696425.1 Galeopterus variegatus
CGCTCAACATCACTAATCATCAGGGAAATGCAAGTTAAAACCACAATGAGATATCATCTCACTCTATTTAGAATAGCTATTATCAACAAGATAGACAATAACAAACACGGGCAAGGAACTCTCCTGCACTGCTGGTGGGAATGTAAATTGGTACAGCCACTGTGGAAACAGTATGGAGGTTCCTCAGAGAACAAAAAATAGATCTACCTTAAGACCCAGCTCTCCCACTGCTAGGTCCACACCAAAAGGGAATGAGATCAATATATCAAAAAGGTACCTGTACTCCCATGTTCACTACAGCACTATTCATAGTAAACAAGGGAAGGAAT
>NW_007783988.1:0-364 GCF_000696425.1 Galeopterus variegatus
AAGGCCCCAGGCCCTAGAAAACTTCAGTTCCACTAGATGCCTTGGCATCCAAGGGAACTAGCGCCCAAGACTGGAGCTGCTCCCACTCCCTGCCCCCAATGTCTTGATGTCATCTCTTCAGGCCCCCATATCTCAGATGCAAATCCCTGGGGAAAGGGAGATGGGATATGAAAGAAAAGGTTTCCAGTTTCCAGGCATGCAAAGAAAACCCAGATTGGCTCAATGATCTTGAATTGACTAAGCTCCTGCTATTGGATGGAATGGGAGCCCTGGATCGAAAGTGACTTATAGAAAGGATTTCATGTATACTGAGGTTTGTGACTTGAGAGACCCATAACCAGGTGGAATACCTAGCCAGTGCCAG
>NW_007783988.1:1862-2828 GCF_000696425.1 Galeopterus variegatus
AATTCCCCTCTTTCAAGTGAGTCAGAGTCATTCCAAGCCGAGGAACTGACAATCATCAGTTCCTTGAGGTTAGCAGAGGAATAGAGAAACTGACCATAAGGCTAAAACTGCCCAGGGATGAAATCATGCCCCAAAAGGATCCTTCTTGAAAGTTTACTTCTGTTTATCTCCCATTACACCCTCTTATGTTTATTTACAGTAGATGTTGTGCACCTACAACTAAGAATTGAAACTAAGTTTTCTTGTTTTCCTTACCTTTCCTAACCAACTGCAAACAAAGAAATTCCATGAGAAAATCACAGCACCCCAGCTGATTATTAACTCACCTTCTTGCTTAGAGGAAAATTGCATCCACATTAGTTAGAGGTAGGAGTCAAGTATTTTTATGTTCCAGTGATGCTTGACTGAGGTTATTGTCTTTGTGCACTCCTAGGAGATAATGACTCCACCCCAATATGACATCAAGGGTTTGAAGCTGGCCAGTCCACCAACTGCAGACCCCAGGACCCTAAAGCACCCAGTTCATCCTGGGACCCTGATATCTGACCCAGACCCTCTGCTGATCCCCTGACCAGCCTCCCCCTTTGCCTGCAGAACAAAACCCCTACCTCACCTTCCCGTCTCTTCCTCTTTATAAACTCCAGAACAAGCATCAGAGAGCGGGATGATTTTAGCCTGATCTTCCTCTAGTTGCCAGTTATCTAAATAAAGCTTCCAATCCTCGTGCCAACTTTCGGACCTTTGAGTCATTTGTTTAGTGCGAGCTTATTGCTGGTAAAAAAAAGTCACATGGCCAGCTAGGGAGACAAAACCCAAAGGCTGCAATGGACGCCTTGACCTCTTTCTCTCACTCTTCATTGTCGACAGGAAACCAGGAAGGCCTCTACTAGAGAAAATGTAAAGAAGATTTTGAAAGAAAACGAAAACAATCCAGTGTGGCTTTAAAAATCTTCATTTTTTTTTTTT
>NW_007783989.1:0-1702 GCF_000696425.1 Galeopterus variegatus
GTTGTCAGCACCACGCTCAGCCAGTGAGCAAACTGGCCATCCCTATATAGGATCCGAACTCTTGGTGTTATCAGCACCGCACTCTACCAAGTGAGCCACGGGCCAGCCTAAAAAACTGTATAGATTTTTTAATGTGCTTTAACACATTAGATTTCTTTTTATAGACTTTTTTTCGACAATTAAATGTACTCAATTGCAGTAGCATAATGTATAGATTCAAATTCAAGCTAAATCTTATTTTCCTCAATGTTAATAATGTATAGCCTTTCCCACCCATTTTATTGCAATAAAATAAAGACATTTTTAGTTATAAGGTGGCTATAGCATTTGTCACAATTTCTCAGTTATTAGAAAAACTACAGTGTTACTTACAAATAATCTAAGGTAAAATTTTCTGTCATTTAGATAATAAAATAAAAAGGATCATATTAATTGCATAGAAAAAAAGTAGTGTTGGTACTCAACAATTGCAGTTCGAGAATCAAATGATATAGGAGTTGAGTGGGCATCTGAGAACATATGTACTATATGGAAAACAGCCAGTTGCAGCTAAAACATTTCCTTGTAATGTTCATTAACTTTCCATAGAGAAAGTATTTCACACTTAGATTGGCTCTTTTGAAAGGAAGAAATTTAGAGCTAGAACAAATAATATTTAATGCTTATTTTACAAACCAGTAATGAGAAAGCTAGCCAGAAGCCAAGATTTTTAGTCCTACACATCTGGTCATGATGAGTTTGGAATCTTTAAACTCTTATGATATGTCTTTGTTATGACCTTAGAATATATTCTGGCCAAGTCATTAAGTAGGTATGGAAGTGAATCCTGAGTCTGACCAAGTTCCTATCATCCATGAAGAACACTGGACTCTTGTTGGATTGTTTCAGGGAATCATTTTGTCATATTGCTCATAAATGGGGTGTATTACTTCTCATTGTTTTCTGTTCTTCTTCTCACTGCCCACCCCTGATCCCCCCAGATTTGTGTCCTTCCACTTGAATACTACTTTAGACCAAATTTTAATAAGGATTTAAATACTTCTGGAAAATAATCGACATATATCTTTTATAAAATATTCTCTTGAAGACATATTTAACCTATTCAGCTGCCATTTTGCTGTCATAAAGAAAATTTAAAATAGTTTTTAGATGAGTTGTATAGTATCCAAATTATCTGTGAGATAAAAACAGGAGCACAAAGTATTTTGTATTTCAATTTCATCCCTTATGTCATATCTCATTATTAAACACTACACAGAACATACCAGTGATCATCATAAATATTGAGAAAATTTATTTTTCATTGGGCATCTTCCCAGTTTACTCAGAGTATTTCTTGAGATATTGAGAAAGTCCTTTAAGATCTCTTTATATGCATTTAATTAGTAGCAGTATCCTGAACTATCTATTCAGTGTATAGACTTATAGCTAAAAGTTTTTTTATTGAAAACCTTTCTGTTTTTGAACAAAGACTGAATGTTTTTTATGACTCAGAGTAATGAGAAAGGAAATATTTATTTTGAGAGTAAGCCAATTGATATATTATTGGACATAGCACAGACCACCCAGACCTGAAGCCTACTGTTTATAGTTAAGGATCTACATATGCTCTGGATGAGCCAGAGCTATCTTTGTTCCAACTAGACAGTTTTGTATCTTCAAAGGATAATAATTTCATGTTCCTCACCCCGCTATCTCCCAC
>NW_007783990.1:0-2828 GCF_000696425.1 Galeopterus variegatus
TGTGAAGTCCAGATTCGTGCTGGCAGCATGCCCATTGCCACATCTCATCTGCATATAGACCGCATCAGATGCACCTTCATTGCCCCGTGAGGGCGGGAGGAATTAAAGACACAAATAACAAGACATAAAACATTTCAGGGGACAGCTGAGAACTTGGAGAGTGGATGATTCCGATGTACCCAACAGAAAGCACAGGCCCCTCTGCATCTGCCCATGGGAATCAGCCCTGAGCTTGGTGGGTCCCGAGCATCCCCTGGTGGTCCCCTGGTGGTCCTGAGTGTCCCTGTAGGGAAGCTCGTGTCTGGGCTCACGCTGACATTCCCTCACTGTGTCTCTGGCACAGTAATACACAGCAGTGTCCGAGGACTTCAGGCTACTCCACTGCAGGTGGGCGATGCTGGTGGATTTTTCAGTAGGGAGTGTGACATGGCCTTGGAAGGATGGGCCATATGGCATACCCGATTCACCAGGATCAATCCTCCCCAACCACTGCAGGCCTTGCCCTGGAGCCTGGCACAACCAGCTGATCCAGTAGGTGGTAAAGCTGTATCCAGAAGTCTCCTAAGTGATCCTCAGAGACTCCCCGGGCCTTTTCACCTCTGCCCCAGACTGCTCCAGCTGCACCTGGGCACACGCACCTGTGTGGGAGAAGCAGGAATCAGATCAGGGGTCCCCTCCTGCGCACTCCACTCTGTGAACCAATCTCTGTGCCTGGACTGACCTGGGAGAACAGCCAGGGGAAGGGCAAGGACAATATGTTGAAGTCCTAAAACCGACATCTCAGAATGTCGCTGTATTTAGAGATAGGTTCAAAAAAATTCATTATAAGAAAGGGAGATAAAGACACAGACATGTAGAGATGAAAGACCATGTGAAGACAGAAAAAATACAGCAATTTACAACCCAAAGAGAGAGATCTCAGAAGAAATCAAATTTTCTGACACCTAGATCTCAAATTCTTGTCTCCAGAATTGTGAAATTACTTTGTCTATTTATGTTTAGTTTAATTCACCCAGTCTGTGGTGCTTTGTTATGGCAGCCCTAGACAGCTAATACGGTGTCCATCTGTCAACTTGTAACGTGTGTGGAGTTTAATCCTTCAGCCCTGATGAAGGATGATACATCATGGGATGTGTTGGTTGCATGAACTCTGGGAAGGACACAGCCTTCAAAATTGAAAGCAAGCACAGGTGGGACCATAATGTGCCTGGGGTGATGCACGTCTCAGAGTTTACCAGGTTTCACTTTTTCAAACTTTTCTAAGAAGAATTTCAAACATCCTAAAAGAGAGAAAACTTAAATGTAAAAAAATGCATGCCAGTACAGGAAAATGTTTATTTTCTTACGCAGTGAACTATATTCTAAATTGATTTATTATATTTATTTATTTATATTTATTTATTTTAATGAATTGGTGTTTATTCTTGGATCCCATAAGAAGGCTACTCCAGAGAAATTAAGGGTGAAGATGTAGTGAAATAACTTTTTATCTTTTTCAATATCATATCAATGGTGTGTGAAGGAGCTTCATTTTAGGTAGGTCACTAACATTGGGAAGTAGAGCCCCACCCTTCAAGGTCTCTGGAGAGTCCGTGTAACATCCTCGGGCCCTGGGAGTGGAGCATTTGCCTCGCTGCTTCTCCCTCTGTTGTTGACAGACATCCCTGGAAGGACTAAAGTCTCTATACTTCAGTGATTCGTCAAACATTGATCCTCAGACTCCCCACTGCAATGGAGAAAGTCGTACATCACCTGAGCACTGTCCCAGCTGCAGGTGAATCACGTACACACCGAACTATCTAATGCAATGGCTGCTATAATCCCTGTTGGCTCAGTGGACATGAATGGGATCAAGAGGAACCCACTAGAGTCAGCCCTCGACATCCACTTTTGATGACTTGATCCACACAGTGCAACATTCAGTCCACTTTGCAACGAAGGCTTTGAAACAGCAGCCAGTCCCAATGTGCATGGAAGTCACAGTGTGAGAGTTCGTGGATCAGGCTTCATTGTCCACACTGTAGCTGGACCTGTGGTCACCACTTGACACTTGTCACTATCCCCTCTCATGTCCAGTCTAGATTCCTCTAAGTCACGGCCAGCACTTTGGTGTTGGTGATGACTTCGTATTGCTTGGCTGGTGGGATGGCCTAGGCCTTGATCACTAAGTGTCCATTGTCCTTAATGACTTGGACACTGTCAGGTGTTTGATGCAGTTGCCCTAGACCATGGTGAATGCAACAGAAGAAACTCCCACACTCTGCATGGGTCAAGGTGGCTCCTATCTGTCTCTGCTGGTAGCAGCAACTTTACCCCAAGGACACAAGTCAAATACCATCATCCATATTCTAACACTTTCTTTTTTTGATGATCCATGTTTATAGGAATTTTTATGAATCAGGCTGTCATCACATCCTCGGACTCACTGAAATCCTTCTTGTCCCCACCTTATGTAAACATTGCATCCTGAGGACCAGTTGTCCTAACTGATCACAGCCCAAGGTTGTGGAGATAGGAAGGAAAATTATGAAAAAGAAATGTGCATTGTCCCCATAGATGTGATGAGATAAAGTAATTGTACCTCTCACCACTGATTTCTAGATCCATGAGCCATAAATCTTGGGATGCAGAGCCCTATAAAGTCCATCACTTTGAGTCAGTCACATGCAGAAATCTCAAGGAAAAGAAATGTGCACTGTACCCATAGATGTGATAAGATAAAGTAATTGTACTTCTCAGCACTGATTTCTAGACCCATGAGCCCTATATCCTGGGATGCAGAGCCCTATAAAGTCCATCACTTTGAGTCAGTCACATGCAGAAATCCC
>NW_007783991.1:0-608 GCF_000696425.1 Galeopterus variegatus
CATCAACATAGAGAAAAGATATGGACTTTACATCTGGATGTGCACCAATCTGAAACTAGATTGTGGCAGGCTGGTTGCTAGAAGGTTTCCTTGAAATACAGACCCCAAGACAGGCAGCAGGACCTTTGTGCACAGGCTGAGCCACTGTGGTTTGTCCACCCCGAGTCATGAATCAGTGATACTCCTCCGAGCCCCAGGCTGCAGGGCAATGATGCTGAGGTAGTTGTTACTAAATGTTCTGCTACAAAAAGAGCCTGGACACCCTGGAAAAAGCAGAGATGTGAAATAAAAGGGTTCAAATCTTTGTCCATGTTTTAATTGGTTCAATGATATTTCTCCATGGATATGGGCAGGAAATACACCAACTCTCTCCTGGAGATGCAGACAGGGATACTGACATCTGTGTCAGGGTGATGTCCTCAATCACTGCAGAACAGTAAAAGAGAAAATGACATTTACAGTGCATGATGTGGAAATGCACTGAGCAGCAGTGGTTTTGGTTGAAGGGATCAGATCTGGCTTCTCTAGTCAGTCCTTTATAATGATGAACCATGGAAAATAATATCAAAGGGCAGAAGAGGGGGTAGAGTATGGAGGAATCCTGAGCA
>NW_007783991.1:2611-2828 GCF_000696425.1 Galeopterus variegatus
CCCTCCCACAGTGTTACATCTCATAACATAAACCACCCAGGAAAGCAGAAGTGTGACAATGCACTGCCCCAGCTGCTCCACTCACTGCCTTCATGTACTGAAAAAGTTTGTTAGAAGCAGACACTCCTTGAAGGTTACTCAGGTTTTGGTAGAAGTGACAAGGACACTAGTCTGCACCCTAACCCTCCTCCTCCTCGTCTGAGCCAGCACCACAGAC
>NW_007783992.1:0-229 GCF_000696425.1 Galeopterus variegatus
TTTCCTCCCTCCAGAAGGTGCTAGTAAATGAGATTGAAAAGATGCTTACTAAAGGAGCTCTATTTCAATTGGCTTATAGATATAAATAAATGTACACTGAATATTCCTAACATTCCAAGAAAATAGAGAACTTGAACCAATAATACTTTCAATGCACTACAATTTTTAAAAAAATACTCTTGCAGAAACTCACTCTAAAATAACTTAAGAATCCACATTCACAAAATTA
>NW_007783992.1:3949-6777 GCF_000696425.1 Galeopterus variegatus
TTTTTTTAAAAAAAATCTATATATGAACTGATGCATTGCATGAGAAGAATTAAGTCAAAAGAGATTCTTCTTCCCAGGTTAAATTCTTATAAGTAAAATGTTACTAATACAAATATTTCAGAAACTGCACCCTGTACAAGAAGTTCTGAGGAATTTTCAATGACCTTGATGTCCAAGATATGTTTCTTCTTATCAGAGTCTTGGTGGTGTTTTGTTTTGCCTAATAGCATTGGACATCAATAATAAAGTGTTGTCAGTCATAAATTCCAATTATCTTTAAGTGTTTATTGGCCACAAGCTTATTCTAAATTGAAATCTAATATCTTCTAGGCCAGTGACTCTCAGTTGGGATGTACGTCGGATGCACGCATGAAGTTTTGTAAAGGTACAGATGTACTCCAGACTTCCTAAATCTCTTTACTTGATAATCTTGAGATATTCTTAGCACATGCTTTGTATATAATTTATGCATTATATGAATTATGTCATATATCAAGATTATTTCCTCTGTAGAAAGTGTGTTCATCTAATTCTATAAATTAAGATGCAACATTCACTGACTTTGAAGATAAACTTAATCGTGGTACTTAAAGCCATTTTACTTAACTTTTTTGGAATGGTTTTATCACCTTGTTTTTCATGCCACCATATTTGCTCATCAGTTGCATTGTTCTTATAAACTCTTATCAGAACTTTCACATTTGAAAATGATTAGTAATAAATTAACCACAATTGTTTTAATATCTGTCATCTACAGATAGCTTTTGTTTTACTCAGATGCTTTTTTACTGTAGGTATGACAATTGCATCATCAACAATGGCAGAGAACAGCAAGGCTGATTTTCCTTCTTCCTTCAAAATCAGAATGTGACCTGTCTTCTCCCAGGCTCCTGACCCAGACACCCGTAGCCTCTTTCTCTTCCTTTCCCTGCTCTGATGCTTTCCATGTTAGCTGGTCTCCTTATTTCTTTTCTGCCTTGTCTGGGGAGACTCTTCTTTGCCTGTTTCTCACTTCTCTGTCCTGCTCCCAATGATTAGCTTTTTGTTTATTTTATCTACCCCTTCCCTCTGATCAGGGCCCTCTCCCACTCTATCTCTTCCTTTTTCCAGCTCTTTCCTTCACAATTGCCACCCCTAACCTTTGACACCCTCTGCTAACCTAGAAATCCTCCTATCCTATTAGGGCACTCCCATCTAATTTCCCTCTTGGTTGTGTCCACATTTCCTTCAGTGTGATCTCCTTATTTCATCAGAAGCAAACTCTTATTCATCCAGAATGCATTTCTAACTCCATTTTATCTGCTTGCTGGAGCAGAAAATTTGCTTGCAAAATTTTATTGACCTGTTTCTGAGTCGCTCTGTCAACACGGGATTCCCAAACTGAAAATCAATCCAGTGCTCTCCTAAATGCTTTAAGTGCTTTTCTGAATTAAAAGAAAGCATCAAATATCCAACCAGAATTCAACACAAAAGTTAACAGCTGTTATATAAAGAATCTCACAGAGCTGCTTGTTATCTGAGTTAGACCTTCTTTATTGAACTGTATTTGAAACACTCAACTTGGCATTAAACTCACAGCTGCAAGATTTCTAGGAAGGAGAAAAAATAGTCTGGATAGGGTTACATCAGCTGCAGAAGAAATAAAACCTATCTGTGATCTGAATTTTTCAGTTGGTCTGAAGTGATGATAGGGGTGGTTTTCAGAACTGCTTAGAAAGCATCACTACATACGTCCACTGGGGCAGAGAGTAACTTCACTGGCTTTTTTTCACCGTCTGCATTTTGGCCTCGCTCACCATTTGGAGGTACAAGTCTTACTCTTAGAGATGCTTTCTTAGCTTTTATCTAACAGCTGCCAGGCAGAAATAAATACCTACTTAATTTTGGTAAAAGACCAAAAATTTCAATGCAGGTGAAAGAGGAAATGAGGACAAATGTGCAATTACACTTGTGGGGGCAACTCTCAAATAATGAGCTCCAGTTTACGTGTACATGTAATTTCAGTTGCACACTGATTTCCACGTGTCCCCACTCCCCCTTCAACCCTCTCTCTTCCCACGAGCTTTCGCATCTTATTTTACACTGAAAATGCATCCTGTGTGCTGGACATTGTTCTCAACTAGTGTGCCCCAAACTTTGCTGTACATTAGATTCAACTGAAGAGTTTTTAGAAATCTTAATCAGAACGTCTGGGGAGGGAGCCAGGTATCACTGTTCTAAAGATTCTCAGGTGATTCCACAATGCAGCAAAGCTTGGAAACCATTGTTTTAAGTGATTTATCTATATTAACTGGATTCAATTGAAGAGTTTTTAGAAATCTTAATCAGAACGTCTGGGGAGGGAGCCAGGTATCACTGTTCTAAAGATTCTCACGTGATTCCACAATGCAGCAAAGCTTGGAAACCATTGTTTTAAGTGATTTATCTATATTAACTCATTTAATGCTTACATCACTGTGAGGCAGTACTATTACTATCTGTATTCATTCAACAAATATTTTATTGATCATCTTCAATATGTCGGGCATATGCCAGGCACTGGAGATATTGCAACGAACATTCCAGATAAAATCTCTGTTCTAATGGGCCTTCCATTATACTAGATTTCACAGATGAGATAACTGAGACTGGACAGTTTGAGAGACTTCCCAAAGATCTCACTGGTAGTAAGTAGTTGAACCAGGATTTGGAAACAGGTGGTCTCAGAATCTACCCTGCCAACCTCTGCACCGCACAGCCTCTCCTTCTGCAGTCCTGCAGTGTCCCAGCATGAGGTCACTTTTCACTCCTGACTTCAGTGGACTCTCGTTGGAACTGGACACTGTTGA
>NW_007783993.1:0-427 GCF_000696425.1 Galeopterus variegatus
TACAGTGTATATTGACAAAATAAAAATTTAACGAAAAAAAGAAAATACAGGATACCAGAATAAAACCCACAGAATTGGGGAAAAAAAAAAAAAAGAAATCAATAACAAACAAAATTCTGGAAACTATACAAACACATGGAAATTAAACAGCATTCTACTTAATGACATATGGGTCCAAGAAGAAATCAAATAGGAAATCAAAAAATTTATTGAAACTAATGAAAATAATGATACATCATACCAAAACCTGTGGGGTACTGCAAAAGCAGTACTAAGGGGGAAATTTATCCCATTAAGATGGCAAGTGAACAACCTGAACTTCACCTTAAAGAACTAGAAAAACAAGAACAATCCAAACCCAAAGCCAGCAGACAGAAAGAAATCATTAAGATCAGAGCAGAACTTAAAGAAATTGAAACCCAAAAAA
>NW_007783993.1:2588-2828 GCF_000696425.1 Galeopterus variegatus
CAAGTAACCCAATTAAAAAATGGGCAAATGAGCTAAATAGGCATTTCTCAAAGGAAGATAAATGAATGGCCAACACATGAAAAAATGTTCAACATCACTCAGCATTCGGGAAATGCAAATCAGAACCACACTGAGATACCATCTCACACCAGTTAGGATCGTTAATATCCAAAAGACTGTGAATGATAAATGCTGGCGAAGTTGTGGAGAAAAAGGAACTCTCATACATTGTTGGTGGGA
>NW_007783994.1:0-330 GCF_000696425.1 Galeopterus variegatus
CTCATGATTACACTGGGGTTATGGATTTTGAGGAGTACTGCCACAGAAGTGTTCTTTTCATTGTGTTCTGACAGGTAAGCACTAGCAGGGACCTTGTTTATTGTGTATGCTGAAGGAAATACAGAGACAGTGGTTTGTGTCTTTAACAGCAAGGAGTTTTATTGGGTTGTGCAAGCTAGGAGCACGGTTTTCTCATGACCCAAAAACCAAGCACACTGAGGAGTCAGGAATTTTAGCTTTTAAGGATCTAGCCACAGGAATTAACACATTTTTATAAGAACAGAGTTATTTCTGTGCATATTCAACTGGGGATGAGCACACATTCACAGT
>NW_007783994.1:2393-2827 GCF_000696425.1 Galeopterus variegatus
CTTTTCCCTTATTCCTCCCATGAAGGAGATAGTCCTCTTCCTATCTAAGCCTAATCCCCTCCACCTGGGCTCTGATTCCCACTCTCTCCCTCCTTTCTAGCCCTCAGTTTCTTGATTATCCCTCTCTCTCCTGTATCTTCAAATTTTTCTTTTCTCTTGCTGCTTCCTTTACTTGAGCATGTAAACAAAGCAAAATGAAACAAAAGCCCTCCTCAACCCCATGTTACCCTCTAGGTACATCTATTACCCTTGTTTTCCCCTTAACAGGCACATATTTTGAGAATTATCTACTCACCTGTCTTCTACTTCTTAGCCCACTACAATTCAGCTTCTGTCCTCCTGCACTATTCCACTGTATTGTTCTTCACCAAAAATTGCCAGTGTCCTCCGTGTAACTAAATCCAGTGAATACATACCAGTCTTCATCTTACTTC
>NW_007783995.1:0-928 GCF_000696425.1 Galeopterus variegatus
TCCAGTGCTCTCTACCATGTGCACACACCATGGTGCCAGGCTGACCTGTTATTGGCATGAGTGCCACGGATCATGAATTTTACTGCAAGTGGTTGCTCTGCTCTCTTCTAATAACTGGAACCTTTCCCTATGTTCCAGAGAGGTCTCTGGATACCCCACCTGGCCCCAGGGTTATCAGACACTGCCCTGAGTTTGGCTACTGAAAGGAGTGCCCACCTAGTAGTGACTGTGTGCTCTGTCTTCTATGAAAACATCTGTGTGCCCCCATATTATGTAGAGTAGGGAAATGAGGACCCCTGGAAGACCTTGAATGTCATGGAGGCAGAAGCAGCAGCAAATGCAAATTCTGCAAAGATCTGGACCCCCAAAATGTTAAGTCCTAACCCAAAGAGAGTCATAGGTCAAGGTTTGTCTGTTTTAGATTAAACACATAGCCTTACGGTTGCTACTGCTTTTGTATTATTTGTTCTCCTCCCATGTCCCATACATGCTCCTTTTTTTATGTGAATGCAGATGGGAAGATTGTAGAAGGATTCTTCCTATCTCATGCAACATGACACTGTTCAGCTCCTGCCTTGTTTCTGTACTTTGACTGCATCTGATGCTCACAGGTGAGTTCACACCAATGTTTTCACCAGCAAGGTGTATCCCACCCTTACCTCGGATAGCAGTCTGCATTATTCTAAACCTGGGATGGCTAATTCATGAACTACAGGAAGTTATTTGAACTGCAAGTGTTGAGTTTGGTGTCTAGGGTCCCAGTTGCCATATCTTTCACCAAGAAATGCCCATTGGCCCATAAATAGTTAGAACATGCATGCTAGGGTCGGCCCGGTGGTGCACTGGAGAGTGCGCCACTTGGGAGTACGGCGGTGCTCCTGCCGAGGGTTCGGATCCCATGTGGAGACCGGTTCCTGCTCACTGGCTG
>NW_007783995.1:2213-2827 GCF_000696425.1 Galeopterus variegatus
AAAAAAAAAAAAAAAAAAAAAAAAAAAAAAAAAAGAGCATGCATGCTATGAAGGACTCTTCTATCCAGAAGTCATTTTTGCTAAGGCTAAAAGCCTACCATTAGGTGACATCAGCAACATGGTGTAATGGGAGACTCCGCCCATGGATGCACTGAATAAACATCTACTTAGAGGTCAATTCCTTTTGAGAGAAAGTCAGTTAAGAGACTCCCACTCACTGGACAGTGGATAAATCAATACAGTTTTAATAAAGAGATTAAAAGGCAAAACTATTAAAACAACTAAAGCTGCAAGAATTTGTTAAGGAATACGAATTACAAAAATATGTAAATTGTGACATCAAAAACATAAAACATGGGAGATTGGGAGAAAAGTGTAGACTTTGTGTATGTGATCAAAATTAAGTTGTTAACCTATCCAACTTATCAGGGACTCAGGAAGTTTAATTTCTGTACAAAGTCTGTAGATTTCAATTCATATTTTACCTATAAGATTATTGTAGAGAGATAGGAAGAATAAGATCTAGTGTTCTGCAGCAGTCGGTTTCTTTTTTAAATTTTATTTTTAATGGACAAATAATTATATATATTTATGGGGTACAATTTTGTAACCAC
>NW_007783996.1:0-523 GCF_000696425.1 Galeopterus variegatus
GCCCAGGGTGTGGTGGAGTGACAGTCAGCCCAGCCCGCACTTCCCTGCCCTCCCAACGTTGGCCAGGGATGCCCCACACCACCAGCCCCACCAGAGAACCGCAGAGGGAGTGGGAGGGGAGGCCGGCCCGCAGGCCCCGGGAAGTCCCGCACCGGGGCAAGCAAGTGGGAAGGCTCAGTGAGGAGCTGAGCCGGGCGAGGAGGACAGGCCTGGCCGAGCCGGGCCAGAGCCATCACCACTCGAGAAAATGGAGGCAGCCCCGGGGCCGGTGAGTGGCCCGGTGGGGCAGGCCGAAGCCGGGCAGGCGTCCGCCCCATGAGCAGGGCCGGGCCAGGGGTCACTCACAGGGCTGGGCCAGGCCGGGCGATTCCCTCTCCGCCTCTGCGTCGTCGCCATCCCCGTCCTTGGCCACCGCTGCCTCAGGCTGCTCACTTGGTCCCACGGCGTGGCTCGGGTGCTCCCAGGAATCTTCTTTTATGCCAGCCCAAAACCTCGAATCCTGAGTAGGGCAGCTGGCCACCTT
>NW_007783996.1:2498-2827 GCF_000696425.1 Galeopterus variegatus
AAGCCTTGGAACAAAGAGAGCAATTTGGATGGCTTCCAGACAGCGATAGCAACTTTCCGAGCGCCTCTCTAATTAGTGCCTGCCCAGCTTCCAAAAGATGGCTACACTCAGGAAATAAAACAGGAACGCCTGGCTTCCCCTCAGCTCCAGCCCATGGACTTTTGGGATATTGACAGCTTCAGGTTCAGCCTTCATTGACACTATTCCAATGTCAGGGGATGTTTCCCCACCCCCACCCCCCAAAAAAGTGTCATTCGCGTCATTGGCGTTTGGAGTGCAACTTAATAATGCTGTTGACATCCTACATACCCTCGAGCCACTTAAGAAGA
>NW_007783997.1:0-430 GCF_000696425.1 Galeopterus variegatus
AATAAATAAATAAGAATTCAATAGAAAAAGAAGAAAAATGTTGTGAATCTCAAACTAATTTATATACATCTGCATTATAAAATGAGAATTACTTATGCATATGTTGTAATCAACATCAAAGAATTCTTAGCCAGTTTTTGGAGTAGGCATGTTTTACAGGATGGGCATTTATTTGCTCCAGTCATTAATTTGATGCCTTTCAGTGTATTAAGTGGGGTCTTAGCTCAATGTAGAGCCCCAAAATCTTAATTACTTCTGTATTATTTACTCACATCTGTTCTTTTCTCAAATGTCACCTCTCTCTCTCTCTCTCTCTTTTTTACTTTTTGGCATGTCACTTTTAACCTTCTAGCCTATTATATAATTAACATATGAGTTATATTTATTGTTTATTGACATTCTCTTCCACCAGAATTTTAAATTCACAATA
>NW_007783997.1:2590-2827 GCF_000696425.1 Galeopterus variegatus
GTGTTGTTTCTCACCATATCTAAAAAAATTCTTCATTCACAAACAAATTATTTGTTTCTCTGAATTATTTAACCAAACCCAACTATTTGTATAGGTAGCCAAACTGTTTGATTGTGTCAGTGGAACTACTTAGGACTTAATATATTCATTTGAATTGGTGAATCAACCATTATTACCTGATTATTGTGCAAATGGTCCACTTAAATTATGCCTACTTTGAAATCATTTTCTAGCTAG
>NW_007783998.1:0-492 GCF_000696425.1 Galeopterus variegatus
TTTTTTTAAAAAAATACTTGCATTGGATTGCTATAAATAAATGATGGGCTTTGTTTCCAAATCAGCTTCTATTTCCGTGTGTTAACAACTAATTACCGGCACGCACTCGGCAGGCAGCCCCTTTCTGAGCCTGCAGAGCCATTAGCTGTGGTGGCTCTCGCTCTCTTGGCATGCATATTTAAAGAGCCCCTGGCCCCTCTGCCTTCCCTCTTTGAAGGGGGCCCTGCTTGCCGATAGCTTGCCCCTCTTCCCATGAGTCTACTAAGTCCAGAGCAGTTTGACGTCCTCGTTTCAAATGCAGCTTTCGTGGAGAGGAAAGCAGAGCAGGCATGCATTTAGAGGCCCATCCAGACCCTGGGAGCCCTGGGAGCTTATCTTTGTAGAGGTTTTGCAAATAGTACTTGCGCAGCTGCCAAGTGTTGCTTACAGATGAGGGAGGGGATGTGTAATTCTCTTGGGAGAAAGGGCAAGCCATTGGGCCACAGGTAGGCA
>NW_007783998.1:2448-2827 GCF_000696425.1 Galeopterus variegatus
AAGCAGAAATGGTCAATAAGCATAAAATATGTCCTCCCTCACTGGTCATCAGGGGAATGCAAATTACAGCAAGAGAAAGGCAGCATTTTCCACCATCCAATGGACAGGAATTGAAAAGACAGAGAGTACCAAACGCCGATTGGGTGGTGGAGCAATGGCAACTCTTATGCTAACGCAGGTACAAACACCTTGGAAAACAACTGGGCAATATTTAGTTACATCAAAGATACGCGTAACTGTACGAAGCCACCCTGGAGCAATCCTCCTCCAGGTGCAGAGAGACAGAGGTGAGCAAGAAAGTTAATGACAGCACCTTAGTAGTGAGGGATCAGAAACAACCTAGCAGTATATCAGAGGGCAAGGAGGTGATTAAATGAAT
>NW_007783999.1:0-316 GCF_000696425.1 Galeopterus variegatus
TTTCACATAATATGTTCCTTAAGTTTTTCAGGTGAGATACTCCAAATTTAAAGCATTGGGTCTATTTGCTAACCTGGAAAAAAAAAAAACAGTTTAACAGCAGGGATAGTCTATTGAGCATATTATTTGACAAAGTATTCAATAACTCTTAAAAAATAATTTTATCCCATGTTTTTCAACTTTGTGGGCACCTTGTCTAATAAAACGTAGTTTTCAACACTTAGTAGCACTTTTCTATCTCACCGAAAGCCACAGCATGCAGAACAACTTGAGGTCGCATTAGTGTAAGTTTGGCGCCTCTCTTATTTGATGGTTC
>NW_007783999.1:2209-2827 GCF_000696425.1 Galeopterus variegatus
GGTCTCCACATTCCCATATATCACTGGCCCTTTTTTGGTTTCTTGAATGCACCAAGCTTGTTCACCCATTAGGACCTTCACATTTGTGATTACTTCTCCATGGAACTGTTTTCCCAGGTGGCACTTTTAAAATATTACTTTCTCAGACAGCCCTTCTCTGACCCTCCCCTTTTCCACTCCCCCAAGACACTCCTTATATGATTTCTCTGCTTTGTTATCTTTATTAAACTTTATCATATGCTTGTTGATTCTGTGCCTTCCGTTCTAGGCTACAGGATGCATGAGAGCAGGAATCTTGTCTGTGCTGTTCCCCAAGCTACATCCACAGTGCCTACCACAGGGCTTTGCACACGATGGACTCTCAATACATGTCACAGGAGAAAGGAGCTCTCAGCCTCTAGGTATGGGCGGAGTTTCAGCAGGTTGGCAATTACAGCTGTGTGAGGCTGGTGTGCAGCTATGTATGTGGCTTCTTAGGGAAGAGACACAATCAAATTCTGGAAGGCCTATTGCCAGACATGAGAGCTTATGAGGAATCTATTGTGTCCTTCCAGGCCATATAATTGCCCTGGTCTTGATTTCTCCAAGACCAAGATTTGCCAAGAGGCACCCTCGGCT
>NW_007784000.1:0-2827 GCF_000696425.1 Galeopterus variegatus
TTATCTTAACTCTTCCTTATGATTTGTGCAAGTCAATTAAATATCTCTAAACTGAGGTTTTTCTAATGGCAGCAGACAAGCAGAGTTGGAATAGATAATCTTTTAAGCCATATTTATGTCAGGCCTCTAGGATAGTAGATAATGTACTGTCTTTCTTGCTGATAATTGTTCATTGGAATTCAAGTATTTATACATAAAACTATTAATTCTAAAATATTAATGAATTAATTCTTTCCCCAAATGTTTCTTACTTACTAAGTCCCAGACCAAGCACCTACACTCTTAGAGCTAACAGTCTATTGGGGGGAAAAAAGCAATAATTGAATTAATTAATTAATCAATCAATAAGGGTCAATAAGGAAATAAACAGGAAGATGTAAGAAATGGAAAATAATTAGGAGCAAGTGAGTTATTTTGGTCAGTGTAGGCCCTATAAAAAGTATTATTTCAACTGAGAGTTGAAAGATGAAATCAATTCAACCTTGCAATCTATTAAAAACATAGAGTTCCAGAGATAATAGCAATGTAAAAGTCCAAGATGGGAGAAATCTTGAATTGTTGCAGAAAAATAGGAAGGCTATAGTGGACAGAAAGAGAAAACCAAGTAGAGAATAGTACAAGAAGAGATACAAGAGTAGGCAGAGGCCATATCATTTGTGATTTCATAGCCTCTGGAAAGTATTTGGATTTTATTTTAGCATGATGGAAAACTATTAGAAAAGAGTAAGCAGTAAAGTTATATTTAAAGTAGCCTATTTGTACACGGGCAAGATCAGAGACAAAGAGATAATTTAGAAAGCCAGTAATCACGGATATTGTAATCATAGAGAAGGTAAAAAAGTAATACATTTGGGAAATATAGGGGAGACATGAATTGACAAGAACAGCTGACGAATCAGATGTATGGAAGATGGAAGTCAATAGTGACCCCTATATTTTTTTTAAGTACCTGAATGAAAGGTGGTGCCATTTACTGAGATGTAGAAGACTGAGAGGAAAAAAAGGATGATAGTAAGTGGGGAATGGAGCCAAAATTGAGAGTTCTGCTTCAGATTAAGTTTAGTATGCTTACTACATATCTATATGGAGCTGATGAAAAGGTAAGATAGTCAAGTATATCATGCTGAGGTTGGGGCTGGATATCTAAACTTAATGAGCATAAACAGTATTAAAAGCCACAGGTCTATATCATATCATATAAAGAGAGGGTATGGACATGAAAAAGCCAATTGTTTCATTATTTAAAGGTTGGGAAAAGAATTCAGCAAAAGAGACTAGGACACAGGAGAAAAACAAGAAAGAATGGTCTTCCAGAAGACAAGTATAATAGGAATTTCAAGAAGGAAGAGTACTTAACTGGTCAAATTCTGCTGAGAATTTCTCAGTTGGAAACAAGAACTGACAGACTTATCAAACTGGAAAACATCAGTGACTTTGACAAATCAATTTCAGCAGATTGATGGGCAAAAGTTTAACTGAAGTGGACTGAAAAGAGAATGGGAGGAGAGAAAAGTAGGAACAGTATGCTAGAATATGTGAAGAAGAGCAAAGAATGAGGTAGGAAGTAGAGTAATACGTGGGGATGAGGATTTATTTTTAAGAGGAACGAACAATGATAATTTTATATTGATGATAATTTTCAGATGAAAGAGAGAAAATCGATTATGAGAAGAACTGAGCTATAAGTACATGAGCAAAATCCTTGAGTAGGCCAAAGGCAAAGGATCTAATAAGCAAGTGGAGAAAATTGGTTTCCCACGGGTGCAGAGAGAGTTCATTGATTTCAACAGAAAAGAAGAGAAGGCGCATGGGTACAGATGCAGATAGTAAGTGGATCAGTGTTTATCCACAGATATCTCCATCAACCTCCTCCCTCTACAAGAGTTAGTTGCACAT
This sequence comes from Galeopterus variegatus, assembly GCF_000696425.1. Taxonomy (NCBI): domain Eukaryota; kingdom Metazoa; phylum Chordata; class Mammalia; order Dermoptera; family Cynocephalidae; genus Galeopterus; species Galeopterus variegatus. The sequence goes on from NW_007784000.1 coordinate 1,897, forward strand.
GGTGGTTAAAAGTGTAGGCTATGGAATCCAATTGAATTGGTTCAAATCCCAGCTCAGCATGACATGAACAAGCTGCTTATCTGTGTCTCAGTCTCTTCATCTATAAAATGGGAATAATAATAGTAGCTACCTTATAGGTTCTGTTGAGATGACTCAGTGTTTTAACACCCACAGCTGACAGGGCATGCCAAGTAAATATTATTATGATGATATTGCTACGTTACTGTATGTAACTGTTAGTGCTATAACATTACTTGGATACCTGGATATCTATTGCCAGGCACCTCAAGCACAGCATGTCCAAAACTAAATATGTAATATCCTTCTAAACTTGCTGACACAAAACCAAAAAAGAGTGTTCTTGAACAAAATTCTAGGTTATATTTGTCTGAATTTATTTCCTTTGTCTTTTTTATCTTCTCCGGCTTTCATCGACAATAACAAAAGTTGTTACTTCCAAACTGCATTTTATGGCTTTCATTGACAATAACAAAAGTTATTACTTCCAAAATGCATTTTAAAACTTGAGATACTACTTTTTTAATCTACAGTTTGTTTCATTGTGAAAATATAAAGCAATATCAAGTCGGAAAGCATTTGGATTTTTTTCCTCTTTTCTCCCTCCATATTCAATCCAAACATCCTAATAGTTCTCAAAAAAACTTCTAGCTTTACTAAAATTATGTTTATGTCTCATGGTTTGGCACAGAAGTCAATTTATAAATTGAGAAATTTTAATTAAAATTGGTCCATTTCAGATTATTCTAATTGATTTTATCAAAAATTCTTAAAATAATTGGTGGGAAGTTTCAAAGTTGTTCTTTAGCTGTCTGAACATAAATTAATTTTTGTTTTTCTTCGAGGTAATAAAATTAAAATAAAAATATTCCCAATTGACGGGAAAAGACATTTCAATTAAAAAACAATCTAT
>NW_007784001.1:0-738 GCF_000696425.1 Galeopterus variegatus
CTTTTTATTTGACAGGTCTTGCGTCCTGAAGCTATAGAATCACTTTGCAAATGGTTCCACAGAGAACCTCTAAAATGAAGGACAACCTGGGAGGGCCGCTGTGCATGTAGTTGCCAGCTCCAAATACTGAGAAATTTGTATGCATTTTGCATTCTGTTCCACAATATTACCATGTTTGTTTTGATATAAACATAACGTGCTCCCCAACCTGTAATATAGTAAAATTGAAGCATCCCAAACGTTTCCCTTGTTTATCCTGTGACTTTGACTCTCCAGGCTCCAAAAGGTGGTTGTAGTCCACTTTGAGAAATAAATTGCTGCACAGTGTTGCCCATTCAGGCTTTCAGTTCTCCATAATTATTTTTGTTGGGCCAGCCTCTGCTTATAATCAATATTCATGTATGCAGCAAAATTCAGCATTCTTTTGCTTACCTAGTTAGGTAGAAGGGCAAACATTTATCAAGCTATTTTTCTATATTTCAAAATATGATTACAGTTCTTAATGATTTTAGGAACTATGGTCATGGTTATCAAATAATCATTTTAGACACACGCACTCATTTATATTGTACCAGAGTAATTAGGGGACAGCCATAAAACTTGGCAGTCAATGCTGGTTCCCAACATTTCAGTATATTGGGTTTATTTATGAGGAAACCAGAACCAGCCTCCTGCTTGTGTTTTAATTACTTAGCGCAAGAAGGATTGATTTCAGAAAACCTCTAGCTGAAGAAGATA
>NW_007784001.1:1379-2827 GCF_000696425.1 Galeopterus variegatus
GTGTTTTAATTACTTAGCGCAAGAAGGATTGATTTCAGAAAACCTCTAGCTGAAGAAGATAATAATAAGCCCATTCCTAGGAGGAGCTCGAGGCTTCAAAGGTATGCGCGGCTTACCCCCGGGGGATGTCACCGTGGGCCCTTTAGCGTGTCTGAGAAGTCGTCGCTGGAGCGCACCCCCTTCCCGAGACAGCGCACTCCCGTGAACGGTAACAAAAGCCCTGGCTGATGCGGAGACAGAATGCGCTGTGCCCAGGGAATCCGAGAGAACCCTGCTTCCAGCGTCGGAACTGGCAGCAGGCATAACAGATATTTTAAGACTTTCCAGCTGGGCTTTGTGGAAGAGTCGGAGATGCACTGTGTGCTTTGTCTCCAGCTTCACCGTCCGGCAATTCCAAGAGGCAGCTCTGTAGGTCAGCCAGACTTTTACTGGCAAGAATGTGACAGGCCTGGTAGGCTGTGCCCCAGGCCTAATTAAGCTCTTCTCATTAAGCTTGACGTTTCTGTTTTCATTTGCTGGTTCATGGTCCTCTGTTTTATTGTCTCTGTGATTTTATTTTCTTGTTGTCAAGTAGTATAAAGAGTTTCTTAGTTTTTTAATTTCATGGAAACTTGCCTGGCTTGGCTGGGTGGAAGAAGACCAAAATTCAGATTAAGCAGTCATTTGGAAATCCTGATTAATGGGGAGGAAAACTCAGGAGGCAGGCTGCCAGGTGGTCATTTGATTTCCTCTAAAGGAAACTTATTTGGGTGACACAAATTTCTGGACTCCTTACAAAAAGGTGAACTACACAGAGTAGCTTCTGAAGAAACCAGCATCCAGAAGAGACCTGGGATTTAAACTTGGCATTCAAATTTGATTAATGAAAGTTGTTCAGAGAAAACATACTTCCTTTATTTATTCAACAACTATTGAGCTGGGCTATGGTTTAGTTGCCATTATGATATTTTTAACTTTCTTTAAAAAACCAAAATGAAAACCAACCACACACACACTTGCACTGAAAATACTTGCCCTCTTAGATGTGAGTTTTTTAAGGGTATCTCTACTATCTTCATATTATAGACTCCCCCCCTGCTCACTGCCTCTTCCTTGTGAAAGTATTCAGAATGGATCTAAGAGCTCCCCTGCCAACATGGCAACATAGCCAGGAATATGAAAATGAAGTGGCCTGGCTGGCTAGCTCAGTTGGTTAGAGCTCCGTGTTCTGACACTAAGATTAAGGGTTTGGATTCTCAAACCGGCCAGCCGCCAAAACAAAACAAAAGAAAATGTTTTGGATTCTAGAGCTGGCTCCATTCCACCCCCAAGCAGGTAAGACATTTTCTATCTAAATCCAGTTATTACACTCTGATTTTAGGCCTGAATTGTTCAAATGATTAATTTATCCCATAAAGAAAGACTTAAGTGAAGAGTTGAAGAAAATGTTTTAAATTGAGGAAGAAGTA
>NW_007784002.1:0-343 GCF_000696425.1 Galeopterus variegatus
TCCTCTTTCCAACCTCTAGTCACAACTATTCTACTCTCTACCCCTACGAGATCAACTTTTCCAGTTTCCACATATGAGGACATGTGATATTTATCTTTCTGTCTCTAGCTTATTTCACTTAACATAATGTCCTTCAGGCTCATGCATGTTGCCTCAAATGGCAGGGTTTCATTCTTTTTTATGGCTGAGCAGTATTCCACTGTTTATATATATATATATATATATATACCCTTTTTGGTTTTATCTATTAGCTTTGTCCCATTGTTCTTTCTAGCTTTGTCACACTGCTTATTTGCTATGATGCCTTCTACATCTCCGTCCAAGTCATAGATACCAGTGTTGA
>NW_007784002.1:855-2827 GCF_000696425.1 Galeopterus variegatus
CACTGCTTATTTGCTATGATGCCTTCTACATCTCCGTCCAAGTCATAGATACCAGTGTTGATCAGGTCTGACCAGAAATAATCTGAGGCATGTTCCTGAGCCAACCCCTCTGGGCCCATGTCAATTACTGGGTATCAGGGTTGAAGAATTCGATCAACTAGCACCACATCGTTAATTCACATTTCATCATCTTGTCCTAAAGTGTATTTTGCAACCACTGTTGAATGTTTTGCTTATATCAAAATGTAGTTTTTCAGTGTTATTACTCCTACTTTTTATCCCCTTGTCTTGCTTTTTCTCCACAGCATTTATTACCATTAACACTTGATATATCTATTCACTTTTGCTTACTTTACTGCCAGAACGCATGCTTCTTGAAAGCAAAAAGCTTTGTTTTGTTTTGTTCTACTAGGTTGATAGTGTCTAGAAGAGTTCCTGGCATATAGTACCTGGCTCAATAAATTATTCTGAAGGTAGTGAATGAATTACTTGATCAACTTAACCTTTTAAGAAAAATGAAATGTTATTAGTTGTAACTTATTTTTAAGAAAATCCATGTTGCCACAGAGGAATTTTATAAGCTTTGCAGAAAGCAGACAAATGATCTATTTGATACTCTGGTCCAGAATTTCCAAGGAACAATATCATATTTACCAGTCTAAAGTTTAAAACTGGTTTAAAATTTGGCCTATATTTTGCCTCTATGTTTTGGCAGCTGTCCAATCCTCACAAATTCCCAAAGATATAGTTAATGGTGAATCTAAGATCATATTAGAATGCTTCTTAGCACTTTGGGGTAAAAAGTAGTGAATCTGAGCTCAAGGAACAAAGTATTTAAAGCAACTCCCCCTCGGCCCCCATTTCTTTTTTAGTACCTTCAAGGAAGAGGAGATAGTAAAAGAATGTACTGGATTAGAACTCCAATTTACATTACCTGTTTAAAAATCATTTAAAATTTAAAAATCATTGTCCCTAAAGTAGAAGACTTGAGTAAAATCAGAGTTGGATAATTCTGATTTCTATCATCAGCTGATGTCACCCTATTTTCACTCAAGCCTGGTGCTTTTTCATTCTTTCTTTTAGACATAAATTTAAAAATTCTGTCTGTTACCAATCACATATTTTAGATGACTAACTTCACATGGGCTCTAGCCATTCTGCAACCATACTTAGAGGTTCCTGCCACTCTCTTGGACTTCATCTTTGTAACTTCCCACTTTGGTGCATGATTTTTTAAAGGTTAAAGCCTATTGAAGAGTCTCCTATACCAACATTTGGCTTCTTTAGGTGCCTTTCCTTCTCCCCCAGGGATTAAGTACAGTTGTTAGGTCTGGAGTTTGGTTTGAGAATCTTCCATCCCCTCCAGAACATACTCCCCATTATAGACTCTGGCTATAGGATTAAAATTACATTGTTCACATGATAGCTCTATAAACACCCACATTTCCCCCTAGTTTTTAGGTAATGTCCAAATTAATGAAAGTACTGAGGTATTTCTTGTTCAGACAAACAAACAGCCTTCATAATGAAGCTTATGTTGAGAGTGTTAAAAGAGGGCTAAGAATAACATTACAACCAAATGTATTAAACAATAATATAAATATATTTCAAAACAAACTATAATGGTAAGTTGTGACCACCAATCCCCGATCATTATGGAATTGACTGTAAGTTTTTGGTTGGGGGTAAGTTAAGTGTGCCTGCCCTCCCCCCCTTTTCTTTTTTGTTTTTACCTTGACGTATTCAGCTGTGAGAGAGTTAACTGGGAAGATGAAATTGAAACTAAGCAGAGGGAATTCTCAGCTGCCAGGAAAGTTAGGTAGTCATGCAAACACAGTAGCCCATTGCTACATGCAGGAGCTCTGATCAACATGTGATCTACATTGCTACATGCAGAAGCTCCAATCAACATGTGATCGACATTGCTGCATGCGGAAGCTCTGATCTATATGTGATCTACATTGCTACATGC
>NW_007784003.1:0-393 GCF_000696425.1 Galeopterus variegatus
TTTTTTTTGTTGTTGGGGGAGAGGAGGAAAGAAAGGGATAGTGTGTATTCTGATTTTGTGCATCTCCTTTGTTTCTGTATCTTCACCACTTAATCCTTTCTCTTCACAAGGATCCCTCCCCAGGGATGCCAACATCAGTTTTATTCCTCTTCCTTTTGCTTCCTCAGAAATTGATGCTCTAATCTATAAAGTCTCAGACTTTTCGTTGGTGATTACTCCCATCTAATGAGTGACTTTCTCTGGTGTTGGTTTTATCTGTGTTCCACCATAGTTAGGTACCTAGTACCTATTACCATCTTTCTCTTTGGTGCAGTCCATACCTGACTGTCTACTCCTGAGTGGGGTCCACTAGTTTCAGATGTTTATTGCTTTACTTACATGTATATTAAATTG
>NW_007784003.1:2499-2827 GCF_000696425.1 Galeopterus variegatus
TAACGTTGATATTTGGAATTTTACTGGTTTTAGTTTTGTTGTTAACCTATAAGTTTTATTTATTTTTTTGTTATATACAAGCTACAAAAATAGTTTATTCTCATTTTTATGTTTGTACGTATTCAAATGAAATAAAAATTTAAGTCCATACTAGGAGTTCATGAGAATGCTTCACTTTAGAGTCTGTCTGTGTTATTCAAGTTTGAGAAACACTGATGTGGTGTAAATAGCAACCACTTCACATTGGACAGAACTGAATTTAATTCACTGCCCTGTCACTTACTAGCTTGGCAAATTATATAAACTTTCTAAGCTTCAATGTCCTCAC
>NW_007784004.1:0-615 GCF_000696425.1 Galeopterus variegatus
CACAAAAAAGAAACTCTCTATATATTTTAGCATATTTAAATATACTGCATATAATTTAATATATTTTTTTAGAAAACTATTTCTTGTAAAATAATTCTCATTATTATTCTGAAATTTTGAAATATCATTCAGACATTTTGATTTAATAATATCTAAAAGTTCAAAAAAGGCAATCATTTGAGACCTGGACATGCCATATTCTGAGTTTAAATAATACATGTTCTTGGTGAGTCAGTGTGCTGCATTGGATTAGTCATATATTTCTGTATAATAAATCATTCAAAAAGTTATTTGCTTAAAACAAAAATATCAATTTGTTATTCTGCATATTGTTGCAGGTTAAAAATTTGAGCAGGCAGAGCAGGCATTCCCAATGTATAAAGCCTTAGGTGGAGGATTCAATATCAGGTGGCTGGTAGCATCTGAAGTTTCATTCACTTATACATCTGGTGGTTGGTGTTGGCTCTAGGCCACGACTCTAGGTGATCATCTGGCCAGAAATAATTACACATGGCCTCTTAATGTGGCCTGGGCTTCCTTACAATGTGTTGGCTGGGCTCCAAGGGCAAGTGTCCCAAGAAGGAGAGAGAACGAGGTAGAGGCAATATTTTCTTT
>NW_007784004.1:2402-2827 GCF_000696425.1 Galeopterus variegatus
TTTACCATCTGGAGAGGCTAGGGATTAGGAAAAACATTCATTTTAGACACAGAAAGCCATAGCACCTTTATATTTATTCACTCATTCTTTAGTTTATCTCTATTCTTTCACATTTTACTAGATAAATTTAGAAGAAGCAAGCCTACATCTTCAACACTCTGCCTGGAAATCTTCTTAGCTACATCATCCATTTCATTGCGTGATTTTTTTTTCTTTCTTTTTTTTTTTTTTGTTACTACAGATGATAGTTTTGTCAAATTTTCTACCACTACATAGTAACACTGATAACATTCTCAAGGGTCATCAGCCCTTTGCTAACATGCTCTCCAAGGTCATTTCAACCTTCACCAGCCAGTTGATCTCAAAGTTACTGATTTGAATTTTAGTATTTGTGCAAGTGTGTGTATGTTTCTGTGTGTGTGTGT
>NW_007784005.1:0-376 GCF_000696425.1 Galeopterus variegatus
GACATTAAAGAAATAATAACTACTATGAATACCTCTCTGTGCACACATTTGATAACACAGATGAAATGGATCAATTCCTCAAAAGAAACAAATTTGTCCAAACACACACAAGAAATACACATTTGAATAGGCTTACATTATGAAAATTGAGTGAATAAATAATAACCTTCTAAAGAAAAAGCACTTGGACCAGATGTTTTCACTGGTGAATTCAACCAAATATTTAAGGAAGAAATTACACCAATATCCGATAATATATTTTAGAGAACAAAAAATGACATACTTCTCAACTTATTCTATGAGGACAGCACTGCCACAATACCAAAACCAGACAAAGATATGACAGGAATAGAAAACTACAAACCATTATCTCTCT
>NW_007784005.1:2351-2827 GCF_000696425.1 Galeopterus variegatus
ATGCAACCTTATGTCTGCTGTCTTCAAACCAAAAGAGATTCCTTCACCAAAACTCAATTACATTGGCACCTTGATCTCAAACTTCCAGGCTCCAGAACTGTGAGAAATAAATTTATGTTGTTCTTAAGCTACCCAGACTATGGTACTTTGTTATAACAGCCTGAACTGACTCAGAAGTGATGTCCATCATTTGTGGTGTGTGGTGTTGGTCAGAAGGGAGTGACTAACCACTTAGTGGTGGCAGCCTCCACAATGAACTCTCTTAAGCTTAATTATTTTTCTAAATACCTATGTCCAAATAAAGTTATATTCTTAGGCCCTGGGTATTACAACATCAAATTATGAATATTAAGAATGGAAAACAATTCAGCACAGAACATATACTAGTCCCCTCCTGAAACAGGCTCCCAGGAAAGGGACTACTGGGTGAAAAGATGCACATGTAAAATGTTGATAGCTATAAAAATGAATGAAAT
>NW_007784006.1:0-375 GCF_000696425.1 Galeopterus variegatus
TCTGATGAGTTGACTTAGATCGATTAGCTTGGTCTGATGAGTTTACTTAGATCTATTAGCTCTGTCCTATGTGTTTACTTAGATAGATGAGCTTGGTCAGATTAGTTTATTTAGATCGATGAGCTCGGTCTGATGAGTTCAATTAGATCGATGTGCTTGGTCTGAAGAGTTTACTTAGATCAATGTGCTTGGTCTGATGAGTTTACTTAGATCGATGAGGTTGGTGTGATGAGTTTAGTTAGTTCGAAGGCCTTGGTCTGATGAGTTTACTTAGATGGATGAGCTCGGTAGGATGAGTTTACGTAGATCGATGTGCTCGGTCAGATGACTTTACTTAGATCGATGTGCTTGGTCTGATGAGTTTACTTAGATCGA
>NW_007784006.1:2474-2827 GCF_000696425.1 Galeopterus variegatus
ACATCAATTAGCTCTGTACAGTGTGTTTACTAAGATCGATTAGCTTGGTATGATGAGTTTACATAGATCGATGAGCTTGGTGTGATGAGTTTACTTATATTGATGAGCTCGGTGTGATGAGATTACGTAGATCGATGAGCTCGGTCTGACGAGTTTACTTACATCGATGTGCTTGGTCTGATGAGTTTACTTAGATCAATGTGTTTGGCGCGATGAGCTTACTTATATCGATGAGCTCGGTCTGATGAGATTACTTAGATCAATGAGCTTGGTCAGATGAGTTTACTTAGACCGATTAGCTCGGTCTGATGATTTCACTTAGATCGATGTTCTTGGTCTGATGAGTTTACTTA
>NW_007784007.1:0-368 GCF_000696425.1 Galeopterus variegatus
TGTTGATGAAACGGTCATTACTCTAGGTCCATGGAATAGAGAAATGAACAAAAGAAAGACCCTCTTTCATGGAGTTTACATTCCAGAGGAGTAGCACAACAAAAAAGTAAACAAATAAAATAATTTCAGTTGAAAAATAAATTTCCAGGAAGCAAATGCGTCAGAGTAAGGAGGTAAAGAGCGAGAGCTTTGGCAGGAGCAAATGACGGGAGAGGGATATATTACAGGGATCAAGGTCAAGAACCCAAGAAGGTGATAACAAGAACATGTTCTATTAGTGTGAAGACTAAATAACATAACATATATGAGGTGCTTAGTCTACAGTAATTATTAAGTATAGGTTTTGAGGCTGTGTTTATTTATTTGAG
>NW_007784007.1:2499-2827 GCF_000696425.1 Galeopterus variegatus
TTATTCTCCAGATCATATATTTGCCACTTAAACTCTGTTTTTGATCTAGTACTTTAACAGCTTGAATAAGAGTAAACCTTCTCAGCAGTGAACCAAAAACAGCAGCTGACAGTCAAAAACAATAGATATCTATTTTCACACTTCCCTACAAGGACAGAAGGCTCAAGTACATTTGAAGTTTTAATGATGCTAGAAGAAGGAAACAGTGACATTGTTCTGTCTCTTGGGGCTTAAAAATCCTGTATTAAGTAAAAGATGAACACATGGGGTATTCCTTTGTACTTCCATCAGTGAAGGAGAGCACGTTCCCACACTCCCTCCCCACCTC
>NW_007784008.1:0-1503 GCF_000696425.1 Galeopterus variegatus
GGCTGGCCAGTTGGCTTCTGCCATTTGCCACCAGGAACCTGACGGGAACCTGCAGCTTTCCACAGTTCCCAGGAATATTTAAGGGAATGGACAGAATCCTTCTCAATCTTATGCTTTTCTCCCATAAATTTTTCTGAAATCTGTGATGTCTGTTATCACTTGCCTCAACTAGAATTTTATAAAAAGTGGCATTTGACTTGGCACAAAAGATACAGGTTTATTTGTTCTGGGTTTAGTACAAATCTCTGTCATGGTGCTCTGCCATCCCGGAACCAGAACTCTGAAGGTCTGAAGATCCCCAGGCAGATCCCTTTCCATCGTGAGATAACCCCCAAGATGGGAAGACTCTCATGATGCTCAGCACTTGGAGATTTCATTCCGTATGTAACAGATGAAGTGACTGGGTGGAGAGAACATGAGCTTTGGAGTCAGGAGACTGCATTCAAGTCCAAGCTTGCCTTTAACTAACTGTGAGTGCTTGGGAATTTTTTTTAAATGCTCATTCACAGAGGGGGATAAAAGCACTCGTGTTAACTGATGAGTGATCCAGGAAACCCTGGGTGCTGCCACACTGCAGCCCCAGCTGAAGAAAGTGCCAGAGACGATTCTTGTGAACAAATTGTTAGGCTTTATTTCTTGGACCCCAGAAATGTGGACCAAGGGAGGATCAGGGCCTGTGGCCAGGGCAGCCATATCTGGAAGCCAGTGCCCTGTGAGCTGGGCTAGAGGGAACAGCCTTCCCAGTCAAGGCAGTGACTCAACTATATTATATAGAGACTTGGGCAGCAGAGTGACACAGAAACCTGGAGACACAGAGATAAAAGCCAAAAGTAGAAGTTGATGCAGTAGCAGCACTGAGCATGTAGGAGTCATGGACTAGTAAAAAGGGCAGAGAGAAGGCTGCTAGTGGCTGCCCTGTGCCATATCCCCATTGGACCTTCTTAGTGTACCCACAGGTGCAGGAGACAGACCTGCACACAGACAGCTTTAACCTCCAGTACTTATCTCTCTGCTTCTCAGCCTGAGGGTTTTTTCTGGAGCTGTACGAACTTGCTTAGCCCTTTGCATAGGGTAGCCCAGAAGGGAGGAATTTAAAACCTCCAGAGCTGTGGGAGTCAGTGGTTTAGTACCCGGGCGTCCCACTTCTGGGAGCACAGTGCTGTGGTGTGCTCTGCACGATCCCTCAGCTGGTCCCTGGGGGACAGAGCCCCTTTTGCTCAAGGAGGTAACCCGCTCACTGGCTTTCCTCACTTCCCTGTCTCACATTCTCTTTCCTTTCCTGGAATCGCCTCTGAAATAAACTACCAAGATCTTGTCTCAGCAGTGGACGCCAGATGAAGGCCTATGGCCTCCTGAACAACATTCCGGTCTCCCCAGGCCGCACTGTGCAGAGCGGCAGCATCTCCCGTTAGCTGTACTGCCCAGTACACCTGAGGGAGCCTGGGGGAGCGTCTGGTGCTTTCCACCCGAAGGCACTTGACCAGCCTCCTCCAGACAGCTGCT
>NW_007784008.1:2571-2826 GCF_000696425.1 Galeopterus variegatus
GATAAATTGCACTTTATCAAAACTAAAAACTTTCATGGGGGCTGGCCAGTTAGCTCAGGTGGTTAGAGCGTGAGGCTCGTAACACCAAGGTCCAGGGTTTAATCCCTGTACAGGCCAGCTGCCAAATAGATAGATAGTTAGAGAGATAGATACATAGATCGATCGATCGATCGATCGATAGATAGATAAGGCTTTAATATCCAGATTATATAAAGAACTCCTACAATGCACCACAACCCCCCCCCCCCCAAAAAA
>NW_007784009.1:0-2826 GCF_000696425.1 Galeopterus variegatus
GGGGGGGGGGGGGGGTGTATAGAAGAGAATAACCTCCCCAGAAAGTTCATCTGCATTTTGTTACAATATCCTTTCCTACTTCTTTGTAAATTAAACTGATTTAGAAGGGCCCTCCCCTCTTGTTTTGGTGTGTCTGATTTTAAAATGCCTTTCCCCTGAGATGACATTTTGCTCTGCATTTCCTCTTTCTAAAATTCACAATCCTAGCAAAAATCTAATCAGATTTCAAAGTCAGCATTCCTAAGTACTCCTGCCCCACCCCAGCATGCCATCCTACAGAGCAGAGCTGACCTTTCTCTCCCTCCCTCAGGCCCAGGGTGCCAGGGCTCCAGCTGACATCATGGCACCCTAACTTTTGCCTTCCATGCTCTGAGCCTCTCCAGGATGGGATGAGAAGCCCTAAGGGCAGAAACAACACACTTCCATCTTGTAACTCCCCACCCAATACAGTGCAGGCCTACAGTCCATGTTTAGATGCTTAAAGAGCAAAAATTCACTTTTTAAAGGTAAACTATTTTGTACATTGAGTATAAATTTGTATAATCTTTTTGAGTAACAATTGAGCAATATCTATAAAAACTTTAAAACACCTTGAAGCACCACTTCTAGTTAACGTTCTACAGAAATCCTAGTAGTGGGCATAAAAAAGCATGTCTAAGGATGTCTTATTTTAACATTAGATACAGTCGATAAAAATGAGAAGCAAATGTCAGCGGACATCAACAGACCTGAGTAAACAAATTATGGTACAACCTGATGTGGAAGATTCCTTCAACAGAGGTTAGAAAGAGGAGGCAGACCTATCCATATCAACACTGAAAGATGTCCATAAGCTGTAGGATAACAGCTTTAGTAAAATCTTGCCATTTAAAAATCTTTAAAAAGAAAAAACATTTGTTTCCATAGCATAGGGAAAAAAATCTCTAAGAACACACCCTACGCTTTATCTCTGGGACATGCTGCGATAAGCAAAGAGGAGAAGCCATCCATTTCTACTTCAAGCTTCTTATCACTGAATTTGTTAAAATGGGATATTATATTTTTAAAATTTAAAACACAAACCTAATCACTAGAGTAAAAATGTGCTTTTTTATACCAAAGTATACATTATTTTACCAGTTTCTTATTTAGAAAGCTAAGAGTATATTTTTTAAATTCTGGAAGCTTTTTCTAAGCTAAACTATTATTCACTGCTACATTCCAGCACCTAGAATAGCAGGCACTCCGTTAATATTTGTTGAATGAATCAACTGCTGTGTCCATTGCTCAGATGCTTCACAGACTCACAAAGGAAAAAAAATCACTTCAGAAGGTATCTTAACAGTTTGGCTCCCAATCTAAATGAGTTAAGACTGTTCTAAAACGTACATTTTTAAAGAGCACACAAACTCTCATCACAAGCAATCTTCAGACTCTGCCAAGTTTACCAAAAAAAGGGACTCCTTCCGAATCAGCTCAATTCATAACCTGGAGTCTGACACATGACTGATCATAGATACAAATAATAAAAACATATATGAAAACCTTGGGGAGAAAAACACAGATCCTCTAACAGAAGAAAACCAATAATGGGCAATGAGGCTTAATTCTGATCTATTTAAAAGTGCTTATTTCTGCAGGTAATTAACTTTTAGCTTGGACTACTGAGACCAACTTCATCTTTTCCCTGAAGACCAAGGCCCCTAACAAGCAGGGTTTTTATCTTCAGATCCTAAAAGAATGCCCCAAAGATGGTAAGGCCCTTGTGGGGAGGTGATACCTGGAAGAATGAAAGACAACCAATGTTTCAGGCTTAAGAGAATTAGATAAAACTTTCAAGGAAAAAGCCTTGAACAGGCTCAGGTTTAAGTTAAAAAAAAATTTCTAAGGACACTACAGAATATCTAACCAAATGTTAACACACCGGAAAGAATTATCCATGTGAATAACCGCCACCATTGAGCACAGGTCCCTCTCCTTGCAGTTTCTTCCCCATGAAAGCACTTTAAGTACTCGTTTCAGGACACTTGGACCCAGCAGTCTACTTAATTCTAAAAACCCATATACTTCTTAGATTGTTCTTTTCAATCATCGCTCTTAATTCTAAATCGCCCTTTGAGAGGGTGGTTTACTCCTCGCTATGAAAACACAAGGGCCCAAATAGACTATCACCCAACACCAATAACACTAAGAGGAGGAGAAACAGGGGTACCAAATGAATGAAGAAAAAAATTAGAGGACGGGGGAGGGGTTAAAATGATTCTCTGCCAAATGAATGTAACCGGTGTTTAGCAAGTGGGTGAATTAGCCATGAATAAAATCATCCTTTCAGACTTACTCCCTGTCTGTCCCCACCCAGACCTGTTCCTTAACAACTGGAAATGAATTCTTCCAAGGTCTACCCAGCCTGAGGCATTTCTCACACTAGCGATGGCTGGCTAGGTAAAGATGTTCAAATTCACTGAGCCATCACTACCAACACTTCACTGACTGAACCTGTTAGGGAAAGGGCCCCTGTCCTGTTCCCTGCCCTCCCCTCCACTCTCTGAGAGCGGGAGCTCTGTTTCACATTTCTTGGTGACCACAGACTCAGGTATGGAACAGGTGCTCGATAAGTACCTGACCTTACCATTTCAAGTCATTGCAAAAAAAAAGAAAACCAAAAACTTTGGAAAACATCTAAAATCAACACAATGTGATTACTGTGGCTAATAAACAGCTACAAAAAAAAAATTATTTTTAAGGTACATGTTTTCTGTCTGAACGAATGCTACAGAACTTGGAAGGCAGCATGAACCTGCCGCGAAACCACCTCTGCCTGGACTGAGTGCGGGGACACCGGTGCTA
>NW_007784010.1:0-596 GCF_000696425.1 Galeopterus variegatus
AAGAGGGAATATTCTTAAATATTGAGTTCAGAAGTCACTGGTCTAGGTATAAAAGGGAAAGACTGAGCAGACTTTGAGAGCAGGTCGTTCCTGCCGCTAGACTAAAGTCTTCACAGTGGGGAGTAAGGAAGACAAGGCCTCACATGGACAGCAACAGAGTGACCTGGAGAGACCGTGGCACCTGCCCCCACAGGAACCATCCATCAGCAGCAGCAGCCTGGGAGCTGAGTGCAAACCTGGTTCTCTCATTGTGGTCTACTGACGACTACCAATCAGTAGCAACTTGCAACACATCACCATGAGATGGTCACCTCAGGTCTGCACTACAAGTTTTCCTTGCCCCTTATCCAGTCCCGTTCATGTAAAAAAAAAAGCCTCATTCAGTGGTTCAGGGCACTCGTAGGGCCCTCCATATACATGCACGCACACACACATACACACACACACACATACATTGAGTAGGAAATACGGCCCTGGAAACACAGTGTAGGGGGTTATCCTTACATTTGCGTAAGGTGAGACTAGATGGAACAGCATAAGAGCTCCCCACCAAGTTGGCATGGGGACAGACACACACACGCACACAACCTTATCTC
>NW_007784010.1:2301-2826 GCF_000696425.1 Galeopterus variegatus
ATTCATACTCTGATCTTAGTGGCAAGAAGCAAGCAAGATTCAACCCCCTTACATCTGCTTGTTGAGAGCATAGCTCAGTAGTGGCTGACCACAGCCTGAAGCATGAAGATGAGGAAAAGGCAGAGGGGGTAGAATCCTGTAAATAAATGAACAGCCTAATTCCTAAGGGAGCAGGGAAAATGCAGCAGGCTCACAGCCATGCATGTTGGAGAGTGCAAACCTCCCTCATGCACTCATTCGTTCATTTGACCCTTAATTTATAAACACCCATGATGCCCCAGGCATACTGCACATGAGAACAGAAGCCACAGGGATGGACAGAGCTGCTGCTGCCTGGAGGTTACTAAAGAGTAAGGTAGAGAAATAATTACTTAGGCAATTATACTACACAGTGGACTAAGTGCTGAGGTAGGGAAAGATTCTCTGCAGTTTTTATGGAAACAACATGGAGGGGAACCTGACATAGTCAAGGGTTGAGGGGGGCAGTTAAGGAAGGTTATTGCCAGAAGTAATTTTTGTTAATTG
>NW_007784011.1:0-508 GCF_000696425.1 Galeopterus variegatus
ATTATACTTAGAATGAAATTTAAAACCCCTACCATGGCTGCTAAATTAATGCAAGATTCAGTCTGTGGCAACCAACTGACTTAATTTCCTATCATACTTCAGCTTACTCACTACATGCCAATAATACTTTCCTTGATGTTCCATTTTATTCTTTTTTAATTTAATCGAAATGTATTGATTGTTCATATACATGTGGTACAGAGTTATAGTTCAATGCATGTATACAATTTGTAGTGATCAAATCAGGGCAGTTAGCAAATTCATAATTGCAAAAACCTATTGTTTCTTTGTAATGAGAACATTTGAGGTCCTCTCATTTAGCCATTTGAAAACATAATAAATTATTGCTAATTATGGATGCTTAGTACTAATGTACACTGATAGAACTTATTTTTCCTATCCAGCTATAATTTTGTGTCCAATAGTGAACTTCTCACTATACCTCCTCCCCAATCCCCTTTCCCACCTCTAGTAATCACAGTTCTGCTCTCTACTTCTAAAAGTTCAA
>NW_007784011.1:2563-2826 GCF_000696425.1 Galeopterus variegatus
TAGGATTTGATTTTGTTTGTTTGTTTTTCTATTTTTGTGAAGAGTGTTGTTGATATTTTAATAGGGATTGCATTGGATCTGCAGATGGTTTTGGGTAATATGGTCATTTTGACAATATTAAATTTTCCAATCCATGAACATGAAACGTCTTTCCATTTTTTTGTGTCATACTTATTTTCCTTAATCAGCATTTTGTAGTTTTCATTGTAGTGATCCTTCACCTCCTTAGTTAAATATATTCCTAAGTACTTCATTTTTTTGAT
>NW_007784012.1:0-384 GCF_000696425.1 Galeopterus variegatus
ACTGGTTGTTCTCATGGGGGAAGAGAAGCAGAAAGTGACACGCTGGGGGATCTCAGGAGAGAAATGAGAGAGACAGCATCGTGAGAAGATATGTGGCTTCTTCTCAAAACTGGTAAATAAAACTCTGCTTAGGTTTGAGTCAGAACCATAAAAACCAGAAAACTGTCTTTGTCATAGAGTTGCTGACATTTAGGGAAGAAAGGCAGCGCCTAAACAATGAGATTAGCAGAAGAAACGTGTCAGGAGGTAACGGGTTTTATGGAGAAATATGAACAGATGAGAAGGGGGATGAACGGGGTGAGCACTGCTAGGAGCGGACAGGGAAGGCCCCGCTGAGGAGGGGACACAGGAACAGCGAGGACACCTGGAGAAGAACTTTGCTCT
>NW_007784012.1:2519-2826 GCF_000696425.1 Galeopterus variegatus
AAATATATTCAAATCCTCTTGACATTGTTCTTTTAACATTGGTAAGTGATTTTATCTTACTGGTTTCTTTTTATATGAGTAAATACAGATTCATGTGTTAAAGAAAGAACTCATATATTCACACATCCAACGCTCACTACATAGCAGATAATTCTTTTAAAAGTCTAGTTTTTTTCCCTTTATTCTCTGAAAAGATCAACTGTATTTTGAAGCAATGACTTGTGTTTATTTGTATTTTATTTTACAGCTGGTTAGTTGAATATTACTAACAATCATTGTAATTACAGAAAAGAGAAGCAACTTTTTT
>NW_007784013.1:0-964 GCF_000696425.1 Galeopterus variegatus
AATAAGTGGAAGGACATATGTCATGTTACATGTATAAAAATAAAACAATGGATTTATAATCCTAGTTTCTGGGATATTACATTTTATATATGTTAATAAAAATGTGTAAGTACTTTTAGGTATATTTGAATTAGAGAATTTAAAAGAAGTGAGTATATTACCAAGCCAAAAGTTTCATGTCAAGTGGTAAACTTGGTATCACAACAGAGGCAGTGTGGTTGCAGGGGCCACATTATTCACCATTGTTCTGTGCTCTTTCTTCAAGGATGTCTTGGATTTTAAATAGGTACACACTGAATGAGAAACTAATACTCATTATTTGCTCGGTATGATTATTAAATATCATTTACCACTGCCTACCATTTTTCAAGTAACGGAGGAACTTATTTTTTAATTATAAAATTATGAAAAATGAAAAAATTCAGCACAATAAAATTAGGTAGGGCTACACTAACAGCATCATAAGTACTTTGACAGAAAAAAGGTTCTGAGATCATCTAGTTCAGTCTTTATTTTCCAATGATAAAACTCAGAGAGACTTGTAATCACATTTAGAAAATGACTCAAACCCATGCCTTTTTATACTGAGCTTGGAAGTTTTCCTTGAGTATGCTTCTTTTTGGAATCTGAGAACTACAGTTCTAATTTGAACACTCTCATTATCTAAATAGCATTATATATGTTATATATATAAAGAAACCAAACATGTCCCACTATCCTCTACCTCCGTTTTCAGTGTCTATTTTCTCATCCCATAGTATCTAGCTCACACCTAGAGTTTTGAAAAAAAGACGATAATGCAGCAGTTGGTGAGAGTCATGGGTAAGTTTGGTTCATTTCAAAATTATTTGCTGGAAATCATTATAGTGCATGTAAGTGTGTTAGGAATTGTGGCATCTGCACAGACAAAATGGAGAGAATTACAGGTTGTTCAAAAGCTGACAGTCTGAAAACTACAACAAGT
>NW_007784013.1:2551-2826 GCF_000696425.1 Galeopterus variegatus
CCACCAGAGAGTAAGGTATTTTGAAAACAGGAGCCCCTTCCTTGTTTGTCATTGCTGACTTCTGTGCCAGATCACATTTTAAATAAGGAGTTATTCAATGTGTGAACAACTGTGTGGCCTTTGACTACTCTTCTCTTTACAGCATCCCCTAAGATTTGGAGACAGAACCTTTTAACTGCATCCCAACTAAATTATCTGAGGAGAAATAGAGTTGTCAAGGGAAGGTATACTGGGCTTTTTGGAAGAGGAACCCAATAGATATTTACTAAATGTTA
>NW_007784014.1:0-231 GCF_000696425.1 Galeopterus variegatus
CACATAGAACCCTTTTCCACTTTGGCCTTCAAAGCTCTCATTTGAATACTTTCTACTACCACAAATATATATATATATATATATGTATGTATGTATGTATGTATACTATGTACTAGATACAGTTCAAACTGGATTTCCGATACTTAAGCAAATCCTTAGAATGAAGAGTGAGAGCCAAGGCCTGGGAGTCACGTGATTCCAGTCATTTATGAGCTACAGGACTATAAATCG
>NW_007784014.1:3587-4091 GCF_000696425.1 Galeopterus variegatus
AATGGGTATTTGAAGATTTATTGTATACTATTTTCTCTACTTTTATGTTTAAAATTATTCAGCAGAAAAAAATTCTAAGTGCGAATCTAAAAAAAAAAATTATAAAAGACATTTCTAATCCAGCATTTCATATTAAATTGTGTTTTTTGGTAGGCAAATATTTATGTGGATAAACAGAAATTATATATAAGGAGAGTGTGGGCAGAGAATAATGCTGGAGAACAATCTTTGGTGATTTTCATTTTCTTTTTTTTGTGGACTTTTTCTTTATTTTGAAATATCTAAAGAAAGTATGGCAGGGTTGATATTTGTTAATTCTGGTTGTTGGATTCATGAATTTTAAATATATTCTTTTTTTTTTTTTAAAGATGACGAGTAAGGGGATCCTAACCCTTCTCTTGGTGTTGTCAGCACCAAGCTCTCCCGAGTGAGCCACAGGCCGGCCCTAAATATATTCTTTGAAAGTTTTATATTTAAAATTTTTCAAATATAAAATCATAGTTT
>NW_007784014.1:5846-6413 GCF_000696425.1 Galeopterus variegatus
ATCTACTCATATCCCAATTTTTTTCATATGTTTATGTTTTCATGTTGTGAGGATCTACAACATTTGCACTGCATTTTTAAAACCTCACTTCAGGTATTATTTAGTCTTCTAGAATTACTGCTGACCACTGGTCCTTTTGCCATGGCATCTCAAGTATCAACTTTTAGATTTCAATTGATCTCTTGATTGGCTAGATTTTGTCACCACGTATTTGTTTGTTTTCAAAAAGGGCTCATTTCCTGTGTCTTTTTATTTTTGAAATGTCCATCTTTTATTCCTATACTCAAATTACCATGTGGTTGATTGTAACATTTTTGAGCCACAGTTTCCTTGCCTCAGAATTATGCAGCCCTTGCCCCCTTAGCTCTGGCAACTAATGTGGCTGTTGAGAAGTCCCAGGTCCTCTATAGTTTCCCCTGTGCAATTGACTTGCTTTTTCAGCTTGGAGTCCTAAAGTATTCTTTCTGTTATTGAAGTTTAGTAACTCAGCCAGGTTATTTCATAGATAAGTTTTGTACCTATTTTTCATGGAACTTAGTACATTCTTTCTGTTGGAAAATCTGTTCT
>NW_007784015.1:0-1143 GCF_000696425.1 Galeopterus variegatus
TTTTTCCCAGTCCCTGTGTTACTGCTTTGGCATGTTCTCTTTGTTTACATATATAAAAAAAATAGTAGAAAGGAATGGGAAAGCAGGAAACATTTTATTACCTAATAGAAGAAATTAGTTATTATTGAAATTATATTTGTGTAACTGTTAGTCAGAAACCTCTCAAACAGGAATCATCTGAAGTTTGTGGCTGTCAGCTGTTCAGTCCATTAGAAAATCAGCTGACGTGTGCAGCCTCTGCCTCCCTCTATCACATTGGTGACAGGAAGACAAGGGGAGCAATGTTGGGCAGGTCAGTGCTTGTCAAGTGGAGCTAGGACATCTTTCAGAAGAATTTAAATTGGATCAGGTTTTATCATCTATTGCTTTATCTTTGAGACACTCCCAGAGAGTTTTAATTAGAGACATATGAAAGAGAACTAGCCTAAAAAAATACTGATGGACAAACTCTGCACATAGATGCGATGCATGTTTTAAATTCTTTTTGATATGTAGACATACATTTATAGGACATCTAATCCATTTTAGACATATTCTAGAAGGTCAATCTTGACCACAGAAGTTGTTCTGAAGAGGAATGAGGTGGAAGCACCCCTGTGTGGTGTCTCATTAACTAACTGCTCATGAGATGGGACCCCAGGGACTCCTTCCCTCCTCCTATGCAGTGGCCCCCTCAATCATACCACCTATGATCCAAAAAATCCCCACAGAGAAAGACATTTTGAAATTTAGAAGCTACGGCTATTTTTTGAAGACAGTCTTTTATGCTTTGAAACAAATTAATTTATGTAACACTCTAAAGTCAGAATATACTGACATGTTTTAGATAATAATGGGGAAAATTTTAGATAATAATAACGGAGACATTTTTCATTTTCATCTTTTCCTGCTAGATAGGCTCCATCTCTAATGAGAAATCCATAAAATATTTTTTCTTTATCACAGATATGTAAGTTAAGAGACAGTTTTTTCTTTTTCTTTTCTCCATGTCTGTGTGCGTTGGGTCTGGTGAGGACTATGCTTAGTTCTCCTTCAAGGCACTGAGAGTTCTCATGCTGACGTCACCCTATCAGTGCTTCTTTTTATTTTCTGTATTCACAACAGACTGTGAACTAATAATGATACTATAAAATGCTACCCCTA
>NW_007784015.1:2312-2826 GCF_000696425.1 Galeopterus variegatus
TCCACTATCCAATCTGTTCATCTTTAGTTTAAGCGAATGATCCATCATACTTTAAAGTTCATATTATGAAGTGTGGCTAAAACAGAACATCCACAAGAATGGACTTTAGTCCTTTCCTGTGAGGAGGTAATGACTCAGAATGACCTCTGCTGAATTTCATGCCCATCCATTTAATCAGCAGAGTGCCTTTGGAGAAGTAATTCAGTGCTGTCTAGCCTTGGTTTCTATATACACAATGGGAATAGAAATATATAAAATAGTTTTGAAGATTTATTAATTTAGGGTAATATAAGTAAAGTGGCTGTCCCAGTCTTGGTATAGGGTAGATGCTTAATGTGTTTGCTTTTTTCCCTTGTTGGATTAAAAGTGAACAATGTTTTGTGTTCTCTTCTATGTTTTCTGTTCCTCCCATGCCCGCAGTACAGGACAGTGATCTGCTCATGGTAGTTAATATTTACTAAATGATATTATCAGATAAATGTGGAATTCATTAAGTGAATGTGAGTAGTTGGCT
>NW_007784016.1:0-217 GCF_000696425.1 Galeopterus variegatus
CGCCTGGGTTATTTCAAGAAGCCCATCTCCATGATCAGAAGTTCTTTCTTCGGCTTTCTGCAACTTGCTGCTTAAGCTCTCAGTTATCCTTTTTTATTTAACTGAATGAATCCTTTAGTTCCAGGGGTTCTGCTACATTCTTTTTTAAGGTATTACTTTCTTTGTAAATTTCTTCCTTCATGTCCTGGATACTTTTTCTCAGTTCTTTGTGTTGTCT
>NW_007784016.1:2458-2826 GCF_000696425.1 Galeopterus variegatus
AAAAAAAAGTCATATTTAAATTTCTATAATTCACTTAATTATTTGAGATTTTAATTTTGAAAAATGTTGAAGATTTATTACAGTATGCAAAAAAAGCAATTCAGGGGTTTTCAAATAAATGTAATTGTGGAACACAGAATGTTATACAACTGAAAACAATACATTATTTTTATTTGCATGCATTTCTTTTAATAAGATTAAATAAAAAAATAGTTTAAGTTAAACCTAATAGTGATTTTATAGTAATAGTTGGATTAAGTTATTCTTAAATTTTTAAAGTCAGAGTAAATTAAGAAGCATCTACAGTTAGCTAACATTAACCATTAATAGGCCTGTTTAGGACATGGATACAATGAAACAACTCTATC
>NW_007784017.1:0-1161 GCF_000696425.1 Galeopterus variegatus
CAAATCCATAAATCGGGGACATAATACAATCCATGAGCTGTGTGCTGTGTTTCCTCGATTGTTCGTTTGGAAGTGAAAAGCCCTATATAAAAATATGCTCTTTTTAAAGATTAAGACAGAGAGGTGAGGACAGTAAGGCAAACTGAAGGTCAGTGTCTGGGTAGGGTGGGAGGCAATACCTGACCATCGGGTTCTGTGACAGGGATTGCATCATCTCTGAATGTGGCGGTCCAGGGTATACCAAGCTAGGCCCGGGTTGTGGTAGCTCTCGCTCTCTGGAAGCTGGTGTCCATTTTGCCTGTAAGGACCAGGGGAAACCCTCCTGTTGGCTACTAAGAAGGGAATAATTGGGAACATTGAGCACACCTTTGAAAACATTGGGTTCCAGTGAAGTGAAGGCTTCTCTTAAGCTTCGTGTGGTCATTCAAGAGCATTTCTTATCCTTGCCCGCTCTCAAGGACCAAGGTTCCTTCCCAGAGTGCCTCACATCCCTCAGCCTGGGGTTTCTCTTTCTGGAGAAAATCAAGAGTCAGTGTGCTAAGAGGATCAGAAGACAGCACTGGGCTAGCTCTCCCTCCTGTAGTGCTTTACTTACTGCTGGAGCTTTACAGATTTGTAATTCTGCCTTCCAGTATAATTCATGAGACAATGAATTCTGTGCATGACATAGGCCTGAATAGTGAAACTTCTGAGAAGAGACGATCTGATGGAAACCCTCCTTCCTTTCTGAGCTACTCTTCTGGCATTTTTCTTGAGGTCACACATCAGACATCATCATCTGACTCCTTACACGTTTTGGCGTTTGTACACACTCACTAAGTGCTGGTTGACTTGAGAGGGACCAAAACTACTGCTGCCCACAGAAGAGAACAAATCAGTAGTAACTTGCAGACTGAAGGGCGAAGGGTGACTTTTTTTAGTGTGCCCTAATAAACTGACTGAGCCCAGAGTCTCAACCACATAATCTTGCTGGCTTTTCCTTGAGGGACCTTAATCTTAAGCTCAGTATTTTTCAGTAGGTGGTTTTCTTGCAAACTTATTTGCTTTTAATCAGGACCTGCCTGTGAGAAATATTAATTCGGATGATTTAATCAAAACCACACAGGAGGCTTTAATGATGCTCATCTGCCCCCTGCTCCTCCCCCACATCCCCCCCCCCCC
>NW_007784017.1:2285-2826 GCF_000696425.1 Galeopterus variegatus
TACTTTTCAGCTGTGGAAGGTTGAGTCATGGTTTGGACTTCTAGCAAGTTCTCACTTTTGGCAGGTGGCATTCCCTCTTTGAGGTGGTACCTCCATTTCCACTCAATGTCCCCTCCAAAACCCCCCACCCCCACCCATTTACGAAGGGTCTTCCAGAAGTTCACAGAAGGATTCCTATTATCTTTTAATTCATTTTTTTCCATGAACTTTTTGAAGTACTCCCAACATTCCTACCCCCAGCCCCATCTGCAGAGAGACCCAGGGACCCTCAGTGGGATTTCATCATTGGTGCTAGTGGTTGTTCTTCTAAGTCAGTGCATTTCCTCAAGTTAACCTCTATTCCACTACTGTGGGGAAATTAATACAGAAATTTCCTCCTTTGTATCATCAATTTCAGAAAGATGTTTGTTTCCCCCTGCTAATGGCCCTCCCCTCTATTTGCATAATGGCAGATAAACAATACTGCCACCTAGTGGACTTTGAAAGTGTGACCTTTAGAGCTCCTCCTCCCGACCCCAGTACATTCTTTCCATTATTATTT
>NW_007784018.1:0-551 GCF_000696425.1 Galeopterus variegatus
TTATGGCAGGAACAGTCAGGCTCTGTCACTTGAATTGTCTGGGTGCACGGAATGGCTGGACTAGTGCCGCTCCTGTGCTAAGTGTTAATGGACTTTTGGGTGAATTTTACAGTTTGGAACACCACCTTCCATTTTCACTTGTATGAGCAGTTCAGTCAGAATAAGCATTTGCCAATTTTTTAAAAAATCAGTTTTCAGGTTTATCAGGCCTCTTAGTCCTGGTTTGAACAATAATTGGAATTCAGTGTTGTATTTCACCAAATTTATCATCATTTACAAACCACCCTGAACAATAGATAGGAAAACACAATTCCCATGAACTGAAAGACTCATTTTCTAAACCTTGATTTTTTTAAAAAAAACTCAGAATCATTTCCTGATATGTACAAGTTCCGTTCATTTTG
Organism: Galeopterus variegatus; assembly: GCF_000696425.1. Classification (NCBI taxonomy): domain Eukaryota; kingdom Metazoa; phylum Chordata; class Mammalia; order Dermoptera; family Cynocephalidae; genus Galeopterus; species Galeopterus variegatus. The sequence goes on from NW_007784018.1 coordinate 405, forward strand.
AGTGGAAAATCTTGATGAAATATTTGTAAAAGGAGATTTTAGCCAATAAACCTGAACTTTGATTTTTGGATTATGTGGCTTTTGCATGTAAAAATTGTCACCTCATAGGTAAGTCATGACCATCCAGCTCTGTAGCACAAACCTGGA
>NW_007784018.1:2455-2826 GCF_000696425.1 Galeopterus variegatus
TTTGTTCCTCTGCAAGAAACAGGTCATTTCACTGGATGCTTTTAAGATTTTGTCTGTATTACTGGTTTTAAGTTTTATTATGAGGTGACTTATTGTAGTTTTATTCATTTTTTTGTGTGATTATGGGACATTGGGATTCTTGGATATGTGGGTTTCTAATTTTTATCAAATTTGGAAAGTATCCTGACACCATTAATTGAAATGTTTTTTTCTTTCTCTTCCTCTTTCCTGTCTTCAGGAGCTCTAATTGCTCTTTAATAGACCACTTGGAGTCGTCCCACAGTTCACTAATGCCTTGTTCGTGTTTTTTAAATTCTTCTTTCTGTTTCCTTTTATTTATTTTCTTTGCTTTCATATTCAGTAATATTTTC
>NW_007784019.1:0-2826 GCF_000696425.1 Galeopterus variegatus
ACATACTATTTTGAAATTTTATTGCTTTGTTACAATGATTCCATAAAATGTTATCTATCCATTTAGATATTCAGTTGGAAGTGTCTGGTGAAAAATAGTTTATTGAGGGAAAGAAATTCCTTCAAGACACAAAATATATTATAGGTGATGGACCCTGGAGAATAATTGATGAGAGAGATCTATTGAAAAAAAGTAAGAGACAATTAAAATGTTTTATTTGTGTGACGGGAGTAAATAAATCAAAAATCTAATTATTACGTAAACTGTAAATGCCTCCTCTTTTATAAATATTATTTGAGTTCTAAGTAGAATGGACAATTCTGTGAGCAATTTTGCCACACCAATGCAAACTTTTTGGACAGCAGTACAAATAGCCTTCACTTTTTGTGTTTTCAGCTGTTCATCCTGTCTCTGTCAGCAAATTTTCTTCTTGTCAAGAGACATTTAGTGCCCGTGGATCTGTTCTTTTTGTTCTGTTCATCAATAAAAATCAAATATGTAATTTGACTATTTAAGATCACTGTTTTCATACTGTGGTTGATTTCAAACATTCCCTAAACTTTGAGTATAAAATAGCAATTTCCCAGTTTTTAAAAAAAATCGTTTTGTGCCCACCCTCAATGGGCACAAAGTAAATGAACAAGCTGCTGGAGAGTTGGGAGGAGGGGTGGAGTATCTGTCTATCACATATAAACCCTCACAATGGAAGTGAACTTGGATTGGCGGTGGGGAGTGGTCCTACATAATCATCGAAGCTGTTTTCTTTTTACCAAAAATCCAGAATGATTTATAGAACTCTTCCATTGCCATCTGATTGGTAAGAGAAACAGAGAAAGAGAGAAAATGGAAAGGGGAAGAAGGACAAGGATGGGAAGGCAAGGAGGTGAGACTGGAAGGAGAGGGTATAGCTAGGGGGATGGCAGAACAACACAGAGAGGGGCATTTGCTGTAGCATCAATGGTGGAGGACAGACCCTCCCCAGGTGCCATCTCCAGAGTCTCTTCTGACCCCTCCTCCCACATCAGTGTCATGTCCCCTTTTTTAGTTATATACTGCTATATGACAAGTTAATCCAGGTAAATTAAAAACCCAAAACTATCTCACACACTTTCTGGGAGTCCAGTTTAGCTGAGTCATTGTGGCTCAGCCTCTCATGAGGCTGTCAGCTGGGCTATGGTTTCTGAAGGCTTGCCAGGGACTGGAGGATTTGCTTCTAAGATGGCTGTTGGCAGGTGGCCTCAGTTCTTTGACCAGTGGACCCCTTCATAGGTTGCTTGAGTGTCCTCACAATGTGGCCTCACAATGTGGCAGCAGGATTTCCCTGGAGCGAGTGATCCAAGCGAGAGCAAGCAGGAAGATGCAATGCCTCTGGGTTACGGACACTCTCTTTTATGCAATGCAATAACTGGGTTACGGACACTCTCTTTTATGCTTTTTTCCAGCCCACACTCAAGGTAAGAGGATTAAGTCTCCACCTTCTGAAGGGAATATCAAAGATTTTGTGGACATATTTTAAACCACCACATCACTTACCCTCCCTAGGCTGTCAAAGGGGTCCTGCTCTCTGTACTTTTGTGTGGTGTAGCAGCATGTTGCATTTACAACATCTGCTGTAAGCCTTTTATCCAATTCATAATGAAAATTGTTACTAAAATTAATTTATACGACATAAAAGAGACAATGGCTCAAACTGCTTATCATGAAAATAATAATAGATTTATTTTAAAAGTTTTGCTTGGAGAATCATATCAAAATTGGAGCTATAAAACTGAATCAGGAAAACTGAAGCAGTTAAAAATAATGGCCACAAAGGAAACTTATAATAGCAGAAATTCTTCCTGTTAGAATTTGATGTGGACAAAACAGTTGTCCCCCCACAAATAAAATCATCGTTGCAAATTTACATGGAAAAGAACTAATCCCAATAAAAATAATCTCAGTAAAACAGCAAAAGAAATGAAAAATGGGAGTAGTTTAATTACAAAGTAGAGAAAATTAATCAACAAATTAAACTAGACTAATAGCACTCTGAAAACATATCTTCACAGTCAACATTGTTGGTATAATTCTGATTAAAATGCTTGAGCTAATATGTAGAAAAAAATGTTCTTGCAATCAAAACAGTGGACTATATATATCTGGAGACAAAACGTCTATGATAACATATTTATTAATTTATTATATATATTTATAAATTCATTTATATAACCTTTTGGGTAAGGGTTGCAGTGGAGGAAAGGCTTTTCTAAGGTTGACTGCTGTGTAAGGAAGAAACTGTAAAAGAAAAGATTGATAGACTTGACTACAGAAAAACAAATACAACCCAAAATGCTAGAACTAACAATTAAAAGAGAAATAATAAACTTTGAAAAATGACTACCTATGATAGTCAAAGAGTTGATATATTTAATATATATGTCTCTCATGAATCAATATGAAAAGATGAATATTCTAATAGAAAAATGGGAAACTGCTTTCATACGACAAAAAAAGGCAAATAAAATTATGAAGAAATCTGTAACATTACTAGTTAGCAATTAAAAAATACAATCAGAATAACAATGTATACTCTTACACATTGCTGGTGTGCATGAAAATTTATACAACCTATCTGAAGGGTAGTACAGCAGATAAATCTAAAGATGTACAAAAATGATTCAGTAATTTACATTCATAAATTTATACACATCTAAGAATAATCAGTGAGGTTGACAAAGATGTACATGTGAGGGTATTACTCAAAGTGTTATTCATAAAAACAAAAAAATAGGGCCGGCTCGTGGCTCACTCGGGAGAGTGCGGTGCTGATAACACCAAGGCCCCGGG
>NW_007784020.1:0-383 GCF_000696425.1 Galeopterus variegatus
AATTAGCAGATGTAGAATTTTGCCCTATCACTAGAGGATTGTAGGCTTAGAATAAGTCACATCATTTCCTTGAGTGTCACTTTTCTCATCTCCATATGAGTAGGTTGGACATTTGGTCCTTTCCATTTTAAGCAGACTATATGACAACCCAAAACAGACTATATGACAACCAAAAACAGAGTTAAGAGCAACCCTCTTAAATGTAGCATTTGTCGTTCATAACATTATCAGTTTAAAATATTTTGTATTTCCAGATTTACTATAGCATATTTCTGGATATAAGAGTTGTGTAATTTAGGGATTGAATGGATGAGTTGAACATGGAGGCCCTGGATATACCCTTAGTTCTGGTTTATTCTACACATAATTCATTTTCTACTTTC
>NW_007784020.1:2264-2826 GCF_000696425.1 Galeopterus variegatus
CACCCAAATGCATCCTAAATGGAGGTAGATTCACTGCCTATTTTGTAATTGGATTATTTGGGTTTTTGTTCTTGAGTTTCTGAGTTCCTTAAATATTCTGTTTATTAGCCCCTGTCTTATGTGTAGTTTGCAAACACTCTCTTCCATTCTGCAGTTTTTTCCTCACTTTGTTGATAGTGTCCCTTGCTGTGCAGAAGCTTTTTAGTTTGATGTACTCCCATTTGTATATTCTTGCTTTAGTTGCCTGTGCCTTTGTAATCTCTCTCAAAAAAGCACCACTCACTCCCATTTCATGTAGTGTTTCCCCTATGTTTTCTGCAAGTAGTTTCATAGTTTTAGATCCTAAATTGAGGTCTTTAACCCATTTTGAGTTGATTTTTGTGTATGGTGAGAGATAGAGGCCCAGTTTCAATCTTCTACATGTGGATATCCAGTTTTCCCAGTACTATTTATTGAAGAGGCTTCCTTTCCCCACTGTACATTCTTGGCACCTTTGTTGAGAGTCAGCTGCCTGTAAGTGCATGGGCATATTTCTGGGCTCTCTATTCTGTTCCATTGGGCC
>NW_007784021.1:0-274 GCF_000696425.1 Galeopterus variegatus
ATTAAAATAAGAGCCAGGCTTTTTAAGTCCTTAGTTATCATTCATAAATATTTACAAATTATTGTATAAACATTGTTTATCTCATATCTATTTAAATTAAGTCTTTGTATTCATATTTTTATTATTTGCACATTTTAAAAGCCCCAGATATATTATTGTAGTAGGAAATGTATATTGTAAATTTTTAAAATATACATATATTTATTTATATTGATATTTATATTTATATATATTCAGGAAGCATTATCACAATACATATATATACATATATTCA
>NW_007784021.1:2172-2825 GCF_000696425.1 Galeopterus variegatus
GCCAGTAGACCAGGTAAAAAGAGTCCATCTCAGGAAAAGAGAACAGCATGTAAAAATACAGCGTTGGTCAGAGAATGGCCCTTTGTGGATACTTAATAAATATTTGCTGCATTGAATTGAAGTAAATTATTCTTACCGGGGTATATTTGTTGGGCTCAGGGGAAGTTCTTGGACCAGAAAGCAAAGACATATGTATTGGCAAAGTGAAAACCTAAAATAACATTGTTTCTATGTCAAGCTTTTAGGTTTAGAAAAGGTATTTCAAAGCAGTTCACAGGAGATTTGAGACTTTGGCTAATCTAATTCAATACGCTCTTGGTGCTAGAGAATAAAGACATTCACAATTGAGTAAAACACCAGGCATGGAGCTTACTGATTCAAATGTTAGAACTTCTGTTATATTTCCACAGGTCCTTCAGCCTCTGTTTATCAGTCTATTTTTTTTTTTTTTTTTTGTCATTCAAACTGAATAATTTGTACCATTTCACTTTTAAGTTCACTGATTGTTTCCTCTGCCTCCTCTGTGGTTGAACCAAATCAGTTTTGTTGTTGTTTTGTTTTGGTTATTGTATTTTTCAGTTTTAAAATTTCTGTTTGTTTTATCTTCATATCTTGTATGTATTTCTTTGCTGGGGATAATTTTACATTTGTTT
>NW_007784022.1:0-373 GCF_000696425.1 Galeopterus variegatus
TACCTACCTTGGTAGTATTTGCTTCACTGGGCTGCTGACTTATTTTAAGAAGCACGTCTCCCCTGTTGTGATGTTCCTCACTCTGCGCGTGTGCTTTAAGGCTGACAACACAGGAGCGTCCTTTCATGTGAGGGCCTAGTGCCATCCAGCGACCGCTCGCCCAATAGCAGCCGAGTTAAATAAAAATGGTAATCTCAACACACGCGAAAATGTTTTATGCTCTCAAAGAAAAGCCTCGTACGCATCTCACTCTCGTCACGTAACAGAGCCTGCCTAGCGGCATCATGCTCACTTTATTTTTAAGAAAAATAAGTTAAAACAGGCTCCAGCAAGAAAGCTGAGTAAGTGTTCCATTTGCCAGCTCCGTGTCACA
>NW_007784022.1:2537-2825 GCF_000696425.1 Galeopterus variegatus
CGTCGAAAAGCGCTGAAACCCCGCCCCTCTCTTGGAGTACTCGGGGGAAACCGTGGCAAAAGCTGCAAAGAGCAGGGAGGTGACAGAAGACGGCGGCCTCAACTGGGAGACTGTGTTCTCCGTGGCCTCACGGACCGCTCGCGCGTCTGACGTTAACACGGTGACTCGTCGTCCGAGGTCTTTCAGAAGGGTGCAGGACCCCCTTTCTGAATAGGCCTCACCAGAGGGGCGGCGACGTCTCCGTCCGCAGGTGCCTGGGACAGCTGCGGCCGCGTGGGGGCGCGCTCT
>NW_007784023.1:0-767 GCF_000696425.1 Galeopterus variegatus
ATGAAGACAGATATCCAGGGGCAAAAGTTGCTTTAGTTCTTGCATCCCTCCAGAGAATCTGACATTTTATTCCTTGACAGTAAACACCTCTTTGGTTGAGATGGCTTCAGGCAGGAAGGATACTCTTACACACAAGCAAATCCACCGAGTGGCAGCAATGTGGCCTCCATTCCTGTCTCTGGACTTCCAGTGAGAGCCTGAACTCTAATACTGCCCTTCGCTGGGACAGTAGGAAGGCTGCACTTTCTGGGAGAGCCTCCAGTTTCGTCATATCTTACTGCCAGCCTCATGCTCCCAGTAGCATCATCAGTTAAAAAGGCAACTTGCTGCAAATTATCAGAGTACAATGCCTCGGTGTCATGAAATGTTTGTGCACAACACTTGGCCCAGGTTGGAAGTGAGGGAACAAAAAAAAATGGCACTGAAATGCTCCTAAAATTCAATATATTAAATTACAAACTAGATTCCCAAATGGTATATAAATAAGCTTCTTGCCTAAAAATCAGGGAACACTGATAAACACTGATCAGTGTTTATCAGGGAAATCTGACACTTTAAAAAAATGACTATTTAATACACAGGCTATTTGGTGGCATCTAATATCTGAAGGACTTAATTATAATTATGGCTATAACTACCTGTATGTGGGGAAAAGCACCCATTGTTAAATGCAGATTTCTCCCTTACTCTCTGAGCTTTTTTCTGTAAAGGGAATGAAGAAAAAATTACAAAAATAGCAATCATAATGACTATTTGCATACCACTCT
>NW_007784023.1:2495-2825 GCF_000696425.1 Galeopterus variegatus
CCCTGCCTGTGCCAGCATGTGCCTGAAACGTGGTCAAGTGAGACTGGCTACTGAATCATGACCAAGCCCCTACCCTGGTCCCTTCTGGGAAGCTCGTCCCCACCCCATGGAGAAGAAATGGGTATTCTCACAGGGTCACACCACAGTGATCCCTGGACCTCCATGATTCTTACCAGTTCTCCTCATCGGGATCCCAAGGGTTATGTAAAAGTGCAGAGACCCAAATTACACCTTAGGACCCCAGGTGCTCTGATCTGATGATCGTGGGTGGGATGCAGCGTCTCATCTTTTTGCTTATTTGTACCATTTAGGTTGGCAGTGTTTTGGTTT
>NW_007784024.1:0-419 GCF_000696425.1 Galeopterus variegatus
GTTGAGCCACTTTTGCAGCAGCTGTGGAAGTGGCTTTGGCTGTGGTTGGCCACCAACATGAAAGTTGTGTTTTTGGAGTACTCCTTGCATGCTTCCAGGTGGGAGATGCTGAGTTTGGCTCCTGCCTAGGACCTGGGCATGCTCTGTTTCTTGCCTGCTTCCAGGTGGAGGGGGCTGCTGTCCTAAGCTCCTGCCAGGACCCCAGGCATTCTCTGTTTCTTTCCGTGAACTTTTTGAAGTACTTTTGTATAGTGGATAGAATGATGAAGGCAAATTCGTCTGCAGAGGCTTCCAGAGGAGATGTTAATTCACAATATGGAGAATGAATGGGAGTTATCTAGAAACTGGGAAGAAAAGATATTTGTCCCACAAACTATTATATCACAGTATAAATGTATACATTTTCCTAGAATGGGTTT
>NW_007784024.1:2572-2825 GCF_000696425.1 Galeopterus variegatus
AGTAAAGTAAGTTCTGCACATGTACTTGATTTATCTGAAAATGAAGAAATATACAGAAACACTAATTCTATTCAGGGACAGTGAGGGGAGAACTTAGAACCTTCCAGGAAGTAGAGTTAGGACATATAATTAGCAACATGAGTAAAATCACAGTCTCAATTCATCCTAAATCACACAAAGCCTGTCCTCACGGGTCCACACTAACAGATGAGGCGGTGAATAATGCTGGTGCTTTTAATTTATGGGTAAAGTA
>NW_007784025.1:0-466 GCF_000696425.1 Galeopterus variegatus
CTTATTTAAAATATCAAATAAAATGACACTCCCTCGTATGTTTTTATTAGAAGACAATCATGTATATTACAAATGTCCCCTTAATATAAACTAGCATTTCCTGCAACAGTTAAGTATATGAATAGTCACAGCTATTCCGAATTTAAAAAAATCATTTAAACATTGAGCTGAAATTAGCAACATTAAAAGCAGAGATCAGCCATTCTAATGTCGAAGAAGAAAGCAGAAAGAAAAGTAATTTAGGAATGTGCTTCACCCATGGAGAGTAAAGTCATGCTGAGAAATCAAAGGGATAATTTTGAACAGTTGGAGTGGAAACAATTGCTTCATTCTTTTTTGATTTATGTATGAATCTGATCAATTATTACTGATGTTTCCCTAATTGTGTGCTAAACTTTATGTAAAGTATAGGTTTTTAAACAATAAATAATATAATCTTCCTTTTTAAAAGACAATGCAAAGTCTC
>NW_007784025.1:1466-2825 GCF_000696425.1 Galeopterus variegatus
ATGCCCCATCACTGACCTTTATAAAACTTCTAGTCGATGGAAAATAAAACCTTTTTACTGAGAGTGTTCTATGCATTCCCTCTTTACTATGCTTATCACTTCAATTCTTTCTTCAGAATGATCCTTGAATTATTTTTTACATAAAGAATCTTAATTATTCTGATGTTCCACCCCTAAAAGGCATCTTGTACACAATTTAATCTGATCCAGCCTATTTAAAGTAATATTTTTGAATTATTAAATGGCCATATTTGTACAATTAATCCTTTTGCATTGTTCTGTAGTATTGATGTAGATCCATTAACTCAGTTAATAGATATTTAATTCTTTGAGGAAGAATCTAAATTTGCTGATTTGCTATAACCAAATCACCAGTGAGCTTCAAACTGAGAGCTATTTGTTTTTCGATCTCTCCTCTCCCTTTTACTTCTACTCTTTCCTGTTTTTTTTTTCAAAAGAACTTTGTAAGGAAATATATACTATTTTACTCAACATTTATCTTTATTGCACATTCATCATTATCATAACCATCATAACTGACATGCTTTTATGAGTGTATAATATATTGTGCTAAGTGCTTTACCTGTACAGTAACTTATAACTGCTGATTGGCTTCCTAGACCCTTTCTTTCTTCTCTTAATTAACTTTTATTTAAGCCAAGACTACTTCCTCCAGATTTCACTCAGGTTCTGATTGCCTTTAAGAGAGTTCTGCTTGCCTTTAAGAGTAGATTGGGTCTAGTCAAGTGGTATCCCTAGCCATCTTGTATTAATATGTTTTGATTGTTTATATTAAGAGTAAAATGTAATAAACATATCACCAATGTGTACATATTTATTTATATTATTTATGTGGTCTTCTATAAATACTAGTATATACTAGGCTTAATCTCTCTGTAGATAGAGACATAGATAGAGACATTGTGAGGCTAATAATCCTGCCAACGTCACCAGTTGTAAAGCTAGGCGACCACACTAGTTGTCAGGCTCTTTCACCTGCTGGTAATCCTGCACTGAGTGAGCCAATTGTTGAGCTAGGGCTGGGTCTGGAGCCCACAGACTCCTCAAGCCCATTCACAGACTGGGCCACAAACCCTTCATATGCCAGGGTGGGTCACTAGACCCCACACATGCCAGGCTGGGTCACTAGACCCCACACATGCCAGGCTGGGTCACCAGACCCCTTTATGCAGGTCCAAGAGCTAGGTAACTGGCCAAAAGGTCCGTGGAATCATAGGTTGGAAAGCATGGCTGCAACCGGCTGACGCTGAGGCTGACATCCACCCACCTGCCTCACCAAACTCCTCTCTTCTCTCTCTCTCTCAAGAACACAAGAATAACAACAAAACTAAAAAGATA
>NW_007784026.1:0-571 GCF_000696425.1 Galeopterus variegatus
TTTTGGGCCTTTTCTGGATAATTATGGGGCCCAGAATCCACAGAGGCCCCTGGACTCGGGTGAGAACTCCACAGCCTCACTGTGCTGCTTTGGAGACCCTCACAGCTTCTGTGGCTGTGACATGGTCCTGAGGTCAAGGCCTGGGACTTGGTGGGCTATTTGATCTTTGTCTCCTCTTTACCAAGACTTGAAACCTTGGAATCTTTGAAATTTTCCTAAGTTTTCTGATTTTTTTTTTTTTCCCTGCCAAGCAGTCTGGAGTGAGCCATGTGACTCATTAGTGTCTTCCTTTGGTGAAGGGGAAAAAATAGTCACGAGAGCTGGAAATATGCTGGTTCTGCTGCCCCCTGGCGTTTGGTTGGGAGAGTAGCATGTACAGTCTACTGTCCAGTTCGGGTTAAGGTCAAGGTGGGAGCAAATGCGCTTCAATCTGTAGAGTAGAACGTTGTTTCCCTGGTGAGAGGAGAAAGGGAAATGAGCCGGTGCATTTGGGAGCAGAGCAAATGTGGGGACCATACTTCTGGAAAATAAACGAGGTCGACACAGTGATTGACGTGGCACTGTCTTTTCA
>NW_007784026.1:2146-2825 GCF_000696425.1 Galeopterus variegatus
AAAATTCAAAATCTAAAACATTTCTGGTCCCAAGCATTTCAGATAAGGAATACTCAACTTGTGTATCTTCTGTAGCAGACAGCTAAACAGTAATATGAGTGGTATTTACTATGTGTTGGTATTAACTCATTTAACCTCATATTATTCTTATAAAGTAGTACTTTATAATATTACTATTATCACCATTTTACAGATATGAAGACTAAGGCAGAGAGAGGTTTAATAACTTGCCCTGGGTCCCACAGATAGTGCAGAGACAGGATTCAAGCCCAGGCTGTCTGGCTCTGTTGTCAGGCTCTTAACCATTGCTGGCCTGACTCTCCCTGAGACAGAGAAAAACAGCTCTGGGCTAGGGACAGACACTGACTATCCCAGGTCCCACTGGAGCTATGGCAAAGCAGTGTCAAGTCACCAAGGTCTTCACCCTTGGGCTGTAGCCATGGAATGTCATATAAAATAGCATCCCTTGACTAATGTCTAAAAGACAAGAGATAACAAGTATTGGCCAGGGTGTGAAGAAAACGGGAAGCCTTGTACACTGTTGGTAGGAATGTAAATTGGAACCATTATTATGGAAAACAGAATGGAGGTTCCTCAAAAAATTAAAAATAGAACTACCATGCAATCCCACTTCTGGGTTTATTTCCAAAGGAAATGAAATCCATATCTTGAAGGGACC
>NW_007784027.1:0-592 GCF_000696425.1 Galeopterus variegatus
TTTTTTTTTTTCATAGTTAATTATTAAAAACTGAGGTATAACTGTAAAGTATACAAATCATAAATTATACAGCTTGATGAACTTTTACTTACGTATACATCTATATAACTACCATTGGCAGGGCTTTAAAAGATAAAATCTACTTCTGTAGTAAGAGGAAGGTATTCCCAGCTAACAACATAGAGCATGTAAGTATATAAATCTACAGTTGCTGAAGCAAAAGGTTTATGGACTAATATTTTGAGGGCTCTGTACAGAGACCATGAAAGACCAGGTTCTTCTCTGAGAAACTGAAAGAATGGGACAATTTTATCTATGAGCTTAAAAAAAAAATCTATTTCTAATTCTGCATAGCTCAGAACTGTCTCCTGAGAACAGAGAATAGAAATTACCCTTTTCTGTGCCAAAGAGTAGGTACAAACTGAGTGGTATTTAAAACTCAACAGAAAATTCAGATAAGATTCTAAGATCGAAAGCAGAAATACTACAGGATATTCAACAGTTTGAGCAAGACAGTCTAAACAGATGAGCGGCTTCTGTTTCTTAGAAAGTTAAAGGTCACAGTTCACTACCACGACAGATAGCGGATCCA
>NW_007784027.1:2608-2825 GCF_000696425.1 Galeopterus variegatus
AAAAAAAAAAATGTTTATCTAAAATACCTTTCTGTTATTTAGTAGGTAGAAAAGAATGATGATGATGCTTGGCATACTCTATTGCCATTTTAAGTTCACTTTGTGTATTTGATGTTTTCCTGTATTTCATCATCACTACTGCCATTCTTACAGCATTACTGAACGAGCGGCTTGTCAAATGCTGGTACCGCTGTGATCAGTCTGGTCTTTTAGAACC
>NW_007784028.1:0-887 GCF_000696425.1 Galeopterus variegatus
CTAGCCCGGGGAAGCCGGGTCTTCCCGGGGAGGCTTTCCCCAGCCTGGGGGTGGGGGGATGAGGATGGGGAAGCATCTGGTTTGGAGGGGTGGTAGGGACCCAAGATTCAGTGGGACACTGCTGGAGGAAGAGCACTCAGCGGAGGGGAAGGCAGCCTGCAGTGTGTCTTTTGACAGGTGCCTCGGAGGCTCCTGAGAAGAGCGCAGGAGCAGCCAGGAGGCCTGGAGGCCCGGGGTGGGAAGGAGAGGAGCGGGCGGGGGAGGGCAGTGAGGGAGACTGGTTCTCCAGGAATCTCACAGCAACTTGGAAGCTGTTAGGATGCAGATGGAGGTGAGAGGCCTCCCGGAGAGCACTGCCCTTGGCCTCTTTCTCTTCCCTTTCTTTCCTCTGGGGGCCGAGGCTCGCCTTGCACCAGTGCGTCCTGACCTTGGTGGGCACCAGGCCGGCTGTAGCAGGAGATGATTTTGCTGAGGCAGGTGGAGTCCGAGATGGCTCCGTGTGGCTCTTAGGTCTCCAGACTTTCTACTGGTTTTGACTGCTTGGCATTTCTTTGCGCGCGCACACACACACACTCTCTCTCTCCCTGGGGAGGCGGGGGGTGGGAGAGAGGGGGAATGGGGGAACAGGGCATGGGTCCACCTCTTCACCACCCAGACAAATTGTTGGCCTTTGCTGCCTCGGTCTGTGGTCAAAGTGTCTCAGGAATGTGGAATTGTCACCTGGTCTGTGACCTTGGGCGTCAGGCCCTGTAAACCAACCGAGGTGAATTTTTTGGACCGTTCATCTTGTAGGATTGGGATTGGTGTGTAGCAAAATGTGGGTTAAAAGAAAAAGAAACAGAAAGAAAATGAGAGTTGAGATTCCCAGGAGTTTCTGTGAGCACTTA
>NW_007784028.1:1843-2825 GCF_000696425.1 Galeopterus variegatus
TTCATTCATTCATTCAGTATTTCCTGGGTTCCTCCTCTATGCTCAGCACCATGCTCAATGTCTCATTAACCTAAGCTGGAAGAGAAATTTTTAATGCTAGAGAGCATCTCTTAGGCAAGCTGCTTTAATTTAACCTTGGAGCTTCAGTTTCCCCACTTATCAGATGAATGGTTTGCTTGAAAGGGAAGTAGTAATAGTGCGACTCCCTAAAATTTGGAAGGGACATAGGAGATCAGAGCCCAACTTTCATTTTAAACATAAGAGAAAATTTGAAGCCCAGAGGTGTAATGTGTTAAAGTATTTTGATCTTTCCATTGCTCTTTGTACATCAAGTTCTTTACCAACTTGAAGTTCTAACCTCCAGATTTTTCATCCTGAGACTCTTCTTCCCTCTGTGCCCCACACCCCCCAGTTACCCCATGGGTCCATTATTGTGTTGGTGACTTGACAGCCAACCCGTTTTCTCTCGTCTTCTCCTTAGAACAGACACAAGTTCGAGCTTATGTGTCTTCTCCCAGTTTAGGTCCCTGAAGCTTATTGAGGCCAGGGTGCTGTTAGCAGTTGGATGTCATGTTGGGGGGACTAGGACAGCTCCCACCAGCACTGATAATCATGTATTTTTGGACCTCTCTGAGGCTCTGGGAGGAAAATACACTGAGAGGAAGTTTCTCTCAAATGACAGTAATTCTTTACCCTTGGAGAGAGGAACAGAGTGAGGCTTCCATGAAGAACTGACTTGGTTAGAGCACAATTTCCCAAATTTTAGTATTACGTGGAGCACCTTCATGATTTTTTGCTATATCCACCTATGCGATTGCTTACTTAATACTTTAGATGAACTCACTTTTAGAATTTTTGTACCACTTTCACAAATGGGGAACAGGTAATATCTATTTCCATAAATAGAAGGGAACCTTAAAAAATACATTGGGGAGAGGAAACCCCAGTGTCATTATATTTTAGCTAGATACTGCGATCTGCC
>NW_007784029.1:0-681 GCF_000696425.1 Galeopterus variegatus
GTACAAAGTAAACTCAATCATCTATATACCTAATTCTAAGTCTTGCCAGGGTTGAAAGACACTTTCCCACTAAAGCGATAGCTTTATCTTTCCAGTTAAGTTGGGGTTACCAATCCACAAGAACTGAGGCAGCTCACTGACCTGAGTTTTTTCCACCTTGCACCCCTGAAGAATGTGCACTCTGACCTCTAGATGCTTTTAGAACAACAATTTTAGCCTAAACGCTTCAAGTTCAGTTGGTTTCTATTGGTTTTAAGTTACATCTTTTTTCTCCTGAATCGAGTCTGCAAAGTCTCAAAGAGGCTGTAGATAACTTCCTTCAACAGTCTTTTCCTGATTAATTGAATTATTTTTGTATCTTTCTCTATGATTGACCACAAATCTCTTGTGGATATTTTAAAAAACAAACAAACAAACAAACCTCACAATTAGCATAATTCACAACAGCCAAGACATGAAAGCAAAGTGTCCATCAATGGGTGAATGGAAAAAAATAAGTGGCACATATACAAAATGGAATCCTAGATAGCCTTAAAAAAGAAGGAAACCCTGTCATTTGCTACAAAATAAGAGAACCAAAAATGTTATGTTAAGTGAAATAAATCAGGCACAGAAAGACAAATACCATATAATGTCACTTATATGTGGAATCTAAAAAAGTTGAACTCATAGAAGTAGAGA
>NW_007784029.1:2457-2825 GCF_000696425.1 Galeopterus variegatus
ATAAAAGGCATAAATCCTACTATTATCACATTTGTATTTTTCATTCCTTGGCTATAAAATAATAATAGTTCTTTTAAAAGTAAACATCTAAAGTGTATTTGATTTTTAAGAAATTTATTCTGAATGAAAGATTGTATATACAATACAACAAGAGAAGTCCTTCAAATTTTGTTATGGAGAATATATCAAAGAAAGAAATAGTCTTGGGTAATAAAACAACCCAACTCTGCTAAATAGACGATGTGACACAAAATATGTATTGCTTCTGAAGTAAATTAAATATGACTGAGGAGAAGGAGCTAAAGAGACAATTTCTGGGACCAAGGGGCTAGAACCTCTTAAAATAAATAAAATAAATCCTAACAAGC
>NW_007784030.1:0-206 GCF_000696425.1 Galeopterus variegatus
AAAATGACATGGCAGAGATTGTCAACAAAATCAAAAGCTGGTCCTTTGTATACATTAAAAAATTTATACAAGCCTCTGGCTTCTTGGAACCATAAAAGAAGGAAAGATCTTTAAAAATAAGGAAAGAACTAAAGAAGGAGAGGGTAGGAAGAAATATGCAGGATTAGAAACAAAAGGCAAGGCTGAAGACAATGAGAAGGCTAGAT
>NW_007784030.1:2168-2825 GCF_000696425.1 Galeopterus variegatus
ATTATTATAATATCCCTCACAGTTCCTAGAAAAATTCTCTAAATTTTTTGTGTTAAAAACTATTTATAAAACAATTGATGTAGCAATAAATTACAGTGATTTTATTAGTAGTACAAAAAGCCAGTTTTCCAGAAATAAATGTGCCCAGACTAGGTGTAGCTGCTAACTTCTTGCATAGTATAACCTCTTTTCCGGGGCCTCAATTTCTCAAATATACTCATATAGCATTAAATAGTAATAGAAAAAAAAAGTTTTTAACTTATAAAATTTATGAAAACATAGTTAGTGAAAACATATGAAACATAGTTATGAAAACATAGCTGGAAAACATAAAAGTGAAAATTAAGATCTTTAAAAATAAGGTAATGTTGTTATAAGTACCCCCCCCCAAAAAGCAGCCTGCTAGCTTATACTGAGGGACTAAGGAATTAATCTTCATGGACAAGGTTTAATTATCAATTAGGACAATATATACAGGTAAGGAGATAACACTTTAAGAAAGCGAGAGACACAGAATCTCACAATTTTTAAAAATTTAATAATTAACGGTGCAAGTTTCCCTAAATAAGCTTCATGATTAAAGGGTAAAAGATCTGGGGGGAAAAGAAGAAAGAAAAGAAGACTGAGGAGGCAGGATAATGGCCATCACATTTAGGA
>NW_007784031.1:0-255 GCF_000696425.1 Galeopterus variegatus
GCGGGGTGCCATCCCGCCGTGCGGGGTGCCATCCCGCCCTGCATCCTGTGCCCATCTGAAACTGGAGGGAAGATGAGACTCACCAGTGGCATTCTGGCCACCAAATACTGTCTTTGAAAAGCCAAGAGATGGCTTCCTAAGCCCTAGCCATCATGAGTTCAGTGGTATTGTAGGCTGGCTTGTTGTCTGATGAACAAGGGGACTGATCCACAGAACCCCACAATATATTCTCTCTTTCTCCCTTTTTTTTTTTTT
>NW_007784031.1:2490-2825 GCF_000696425.1 Galeopterus variegatus
CAAAAAGGAAAAAAAAAAAAAAAAACAACATAGGATTGGTCTGCACCCAGCCCGGGCTTCTAGCTTCCATTGAGGTTCTCTGAATCCTAGTAGGAGATGCCTCCATGTACCCACATTTCTAATCCAAACCACCAGAGCACAACAAAAATGTATCCAGGCCACCAAAGTTGAGAGTCACAGCAAAGAACAACCTTTAGGGCCCAGTTAGTCCTTCTGAAGGTTGAGGTGGAGATGAGGGTGAGGCGTGTTAGAGCAGGGAGTCCGCATTTGCAGGGTCTGGCCCTCCATGCAAATGCCGGCGATGGTGGAATGGCAGGGTGGTCATCCAGAATCCA
>NW_007784032.1:0-730 GCF_000696425.1 Galeopterus variegatus
TGATTTTATCATCACATACCATACACAAATACTGATAATCAACTCTGTACTCCATAAATATGTATAAATAAAAATAATTAAAAAAAAATAAAATAGATACAAATTTTAAAAAATAAAATATATAAAGTTAGTAGATAATTAGCTTTTAAGAACTTTTTTAAAAAATAAAATTAACGATTAGTATCATATTAGACCAAATTTAAATTTCATAAATTAGTTCCAGTTAAAAGTAATTATTTTGATTATCTTGTTTTAAATTGGATGTTTGCTGATATTATTAGCACAGTATGTGCTAAAGCCTCTGGTACAACATAAAAGCTATAATAAAATCTACTGTAAATCATCAAAAAAAAAATTTTAAATAAAAAAATAAAACTACAATCTCTATTTGCAGCCTCCTCACCTGATAAGCTAATAAATCTTTATCCTCTAATTTTTCCTTCATAGCTTTACATATATTAAAGATTTGTGTTTTACTTACTTCCAGCTTTTTATATTCATTTTGACAGGTATGATGCTTCAAAAGCCACTCGATGGTAAACTTCACAGGCCTGGAACAACTGAATGACTTAACTATTTAGAAAAAGAAAATCTCATTTTATATTAATTATATATATACTCTAGTATAAACTTAAGGTTTCAAGAATGCAATTTAAAATAGGCTACTTTAATGTAACAGTGAGTAAAATATTATCTAATTTCTCCAAAAAGACACTGCAAAATGAGACAC
>NW_007784032.1:2448-2825 GCF_000696425.1 Galeopterus variegatus
ATGGAATTAGCAGATAAGAATGTGAAAAAAGACAACACGTTCCATACACTTAAAGGTGTAAGGAAAACATGAAAATACTAAGGACAGAAATAAGATATAAAAAAAGAACCAAACTTCTGGAGATTTAAAAAAATGTATATTCAAAATAAAAAGATCACTATATGAGATTAACAGCAAATTAGATACTGCACAAGATCAGTGAACTTGAAGACAAAGCAATAGAAATATCCAAAATGAAGCACAGAATGAAGAGACTGAAAAAAAAAATTAACAGAGCCTTAGTGACCTGAGAGACAATATTGAGTAGTCTAGCGTATGTATAAATGGAGCCCCAGGGCCGGCCCGGTGGCGCACTGGATAGTGCACCGCTTGGGAAG
>NW_007784033.1:0-599 GCF_000696425.1 Galeopterus variegatus
TAGCGTCAATCTGCTCCCAAGAAAACCGTCTTTTCCTTAGGAGTCATTCTCTCCTTCTGAACGAGGAACTTCAGAACCATCTTTTACAACCACTGTCCCTTGCCCACCTTCGGTCAGTCAACCAAAGTGTCTTTTGCTCTTTCTGCTGCTGTTTCCCGAGTCCAGCTTGTCTGAACTCTTTCATTCCCAATTTGTTTTTCCATCACTAACATTCCCACCTCTTCCTTTTTCCTTCTCAGAATCCCCAGGAAATCTGAAAACTAGAAACAGTAATGAATGCTCCTGTTTTAACAACCACTGCTGAGAGAGCTGTGACCAGAGTCTCCAGCATGGTGCAGAGGCCTGGTCACACTTCTGTGGCACATAAGCCCCAGTCACCACAGGACACCATCTTGGCCACCCTTTGTGTCTGTCCACACATTCCAGTCACACTAGCTGCAGACTGCGTGCTTCCAGCCTCCTGACCTGGCCTCTCCTCTCCCCTTCTTTCTTCTCACTGGTGAACTCACTTCTCCATACTCAGTTCAAATGCCCCATCCTTTCTACAGCTGACCCGACTCCTTAGAACAAAATAATTTTTAACTAAATTTCCTTTTTTT
>NW_007784033.1:2404-2825 GCF_000696425.1 Galeopterus variegatus
CGGTAAGGTTTCATTGACTCTAATTCTGGTGAACAGTTCAATGACTTCCTGGATACTAATATCCTTTTTATAAATTAATACTCTAAATATATGAACCTGTCTTATCAGATAACTTAAACAAGCAATCTTTCTCTATGTTAATTGCTCTCGTAGGTTAATGTCATTTATAAAACAAAATCGACATAATTTCTATTGCTCATTAACTGAGATGTTCTGGGCTCAACTCTGTTTTATTTTCCAATTAAGTTCTATTTTGATTCCTTATTGGCCCTTGATAAATAGCTATGGAAACAAACTTAATGGTTCTGAAAATGTCAGAGTCAACAAAACACCCTAATGGAAAACCCTATGATACATGATTATAAAAAGGAATCCAATGTTCAATCATTGCAAATTATGACATAGTTTATTATTATACATC
>NW_007784034.1:0-268 GCF_000696425.1 Galeopterus variegatus
CACGGGCAGGCCCTTTATATTGTGCAATTTTAAATGAAAATATAACAGCATTTAACTCCTACATGGTATCACTGAGCTACACCCTTTGTATTTGTTCACATATGCACATGTATTTCATCCTTCCCAGAACAGTGAAATGCTGCACAATCGAACAGCTGTTTGTACTTCACTTGCTGATGTGTGCACGTTCTATCAACTCTCTACTTTTTTGGCTTACTGATGTGCAAGCAAAGACTGAAATGAAAAGGATCTATGTGTTGCCCTGTCT
>NW_007784034.1:2369-2825 GCF_000696425.1 Galeopterus variegatus
TAAAAAAAATGAAATTTATTTCTTACAGTTTCTGAGGCTGGTAAGTCCATCTCGTGGTGGCAACAGCAGCCCAGGGGCCTCACACTGCAAGATGGTGGAAGTAGAGAGAACAGAGAGAGAGACAGACAGACTCTCCTTTTCTTTTAAAAACCTCAGAACCACACCCCTGACAACCATTTTTAATCTCTCCACTACTGCATAGTCCTACAATCCAATCACCTTTTTAAGGCTCCATCTTTTAATTACCATAACAAGATTCCCTACCCTCTTAACAGTCACAGTGGGGGCTAAGTTTCTAATACATAAAACTTGAAAGACAATTCAAGCCTGAGTGAGTTTGGGGGGGACATAATTCAATCCACTACATTCTGCCCCTGGGCCCCCAAAACTCATGTCCTTTACCATGCAAATGCATTCATTTCATCCCCAAAGTCTTAACTTGTTTCAACTCAAAAG
>NW_007784035.1:0-413 GCF_000696425.1 Galeopterus variegatus
AAATCTTGATATTAAAAGTTATCTTACTTAAACGAAACACTTACTCTCTAATTTCTTGATGTTCTAGTATATGTAAGGAGCCTATTATAAATTTTGAAATGCTAGAAAAGCCTTATTCATCACCTCCATTTACTTATACAGTGTATCACCAATCTCTAGTGCTCTGATTCTTACTCTTCAAATGTCATTTGGATTTGTTAAGATTTTCATATCACCAAATATACAGGCCTTTCATCATCTTCATCCCCTTTGATATTTCAGTTTATTTCTGCTGAACTTCTGTAGTGCTGAACTCTACTGGATCTCTCCCTACATGTGTGGTTAATCTTTATCAACTCTAGCTTCAATGCTGCCCTCTTAAGCATAGGTGTTCTTTAAACTTCAACCTTTGACATTATGTTCTTTCCTGTTTA
>NW_007784035.1:2345-2825 GCF_000696425.1 Galeopterus variegatus
CTCTAGTCCTGCTCACTATTACCTTAGAGCATTCTCAGAATGTGCTCAAGTGCTCAGCCCTCCCTAAACTAAGTTCCTTGACAGGAAATCTTGGAAATAAACTGTATATGGTGAGCAGAGTTATAAGTATGTAGCTACAATTAGTTTTTCATAAATTCAGGCTGCTCTTGCCTTTACAGATGTATCTATCTAGCTTTGAGTTTTTCACTTGGCTCACAACTATTTTCCCTTGTTCTTTACATTACTGACAAAAAAGACCTTTAGTCTATTCCCCTTGAACACAGCTCAAAACTGCTCCCCTGAAACCCTAACTTAATGAGTGTCCCCTTAAATATAACCACAAAAATTTCCTGATGAGTCCTTCTCAAGGATTTTTATCTTAGCAGAATTAGAGCTGTGACTTTTATAATCATGGACACATTTTAGTTTCCCAGAGTTCATTCTAAGTTAAAACAAATGCCTATAGGATCTCTAAAAGCC
>NW_007784036.1:0-284 GCF_000696425.1 Galeopterus variegatus
AACACCATCAGGTCCCCTGACACCTGCAATTTTGGTCTCTGAGAAACTCCATTGTAACAAAGCCTATTCTCTAATCCACCCCCGCCCCTTTTTTGGCCCAGCCACATTTGGTATACCTCAAGACTCTAAGTGACATTTCATCACTTTTACCTGCCTTTTCCCTCCATCCATATCAGAGCTCCAGTAATTTACAAAACACTAAAACAGTCATTTTGAAACCCCCCACTCCGTCATAACCCTCTAGAGGTTGTGACAGCACAGAGATACACATCTGCCTCATCAAA
>NW_007784036.1:2364-2825 GCF_000696425.1 Galeopterus variegatus
GAGGATATGGGGAGATGCTGGCCAAGGGATACAAAGTTTCAGGTTTGCATCATGATGAAAAAGTTCTAATTCATAACAGCCTAATGTGTAACAACGTTATGGTAGTTGACTGTGTCTGTGTGCTTGAAATTTGCTAACAGGGGAACTGATTTCTGAATTTCACACGGAGGATGTGTTTGCAAGGGTCGGCTTTGGGGCTTTTTGATGGGCCACTCAGAGCCAGGGTAGGGACCCTTCCCCAGAAAGCACACGGCGCGGGCAGCCACGTTTCAAATGCGCAAAGGAAACCAGACTCAGCTGGCTTCTGAAAAATCCATGTCATGAAAAATACATTAAACGGGCGATTTGCAAAGCTTCTCGGGTGTGAATAATACACGCTGTGGAGAAGGCTGTGGCCACTGGCAGCTCCATCACCCATGGGCTGCCTTTCCAGGCCACCTTTCCAGGAGCCCCCTTCTGGC
>NW_007784037.1:0-718 GCF_000696425.1 Galeopterus variegatus
AACTGAATTGCAAGAACTGGATGAAATCTGGAGAAAGGAATGACTCCCTCCAAACAAAATAATATGTGATTTAAAAATTGAGTGTGAGTATTGGAAACCTGAAGAGATGGACTGAAGCAGATTATATTGGTCCGGGTCAGCTGCGTAAAACAGAAACTGGCTATTTTCAGCAAAGGTATTTAGTACATTGAATTAGAAACTTAAAAAATTTTTTGTACAGATGAAGGGTTAAGCTCCAGGCAAGGTCTTTGAAAATAACTCCCCAAATGGCTCTGTAGAACTAGCCATTGGGAGAGATGTCACTTCTGTTGGCTTCAGAGGCATTTACCGGGGATCTGGTTGCTGCTGCTGCCACCACCACCAACACTGCTAGCTCCAGAGCTGTCTATGCTGAATTTCTCAGAGGTGCATGCTGTACATTAGGCCTATCACCACCCATGAACTTGCCACTGAAATGCTGGCACAGAAAAAGCCAGTGCTTCCCTGTCTGACTATGCTTGCCGGCAGAAAGGAGCAAAAGAAACAGCAGAATGGCTTTCACCTCACTCACTTCCCCGTCCCAAATCTTGCACAAGTGCATCTTATTAGCAAAAGCTAAATCATACAGGGTCCTCGTTGGAGAAAGTAGTTTTTAGCCTCTGCAATAAAAAAAGGTACACTAAAAAGAGGGTGGAGTGAATATTTAGTGAGCCAGTTGACCATATCCACCATTCAGGGA
>NW_007784037.1:2235-2825 GCF_000696425.1 Galeopterus variegatus
CGGAGTCAATCATTCCCAAATGATACAGATACTTTTCATAGAAAAGTTATGAAAGTCAAATGGTATGCCTTAAGTGAGAATACTTTTTAAAACTGTTAAGTGTTACATAAACAAATTTTTTTTTTTCTTTTTTCATGTCCGGCAACGGATCGCAACCCTCAGTGTCGCGCCCGTACCGGACCAGACCAGCAACGGGATCGCAGACCGGACCGGCAATGGGATCGCAAACCTCAGTGTTGCGCCCGCACTTCGCTCAGCCAGTGAGCGGGAACCGGTCTGTATGTGGGATCCGAACCCTCGGCAGGAGCGCCGTCGTGCTCCCAATCGGCGCACTGTAGCAGTGCGCCACCGGGCCGGCCCTAAACAAATATTTTGAAGTATCTACATTGTGTCCCCTGCAAGAAATGTATTCAACAAAATATATACAGTCAATATTCATGTAGATTTGTTTACATATTAACCCTACCCTTTGCTTTTCAATCTTTCTTGCATCCCCAACTTTCATTTAAGATTATTTTCCTTCTTCTGGAGAGCACCCTTTCATACTTATTTCCTTTAGTGACAAATTCTATTTCTAGTAGTCTGAAAAT
>NW_007784038.1:0-454 GCF_000696425.1 Galeopterus variegatus
GCCCTTCATTAAACCTTAAGATTAGGGGAATGGAATCTTTGAGGGGGAGAATGAGACTGGACATATTCAGTTTCCCTGGATTAGGATTTCAGGACACACCTCTGGGTTTCAAGCCATTCCCCAAGGTCTCAGTCCCCTCCCGTTAACCCTCCCCTAGAAGGAGAGTTACTGTTGCTTATTGCACCTATTTCTGGTACCAACAGGGGAGATTGAGACCAGGAGGGGAAGACTTATGCAAATCCAGTAGCTGAGCATGCTCAGTGGAAGGGACTGTATCCTTTGAATGACCTTCCACTGGAGGCACCAAAAGCACAGAATATTCTTGAAAATATTTGGTGCATGTGATAGAATTTGACCAATGAACATGCTGTAAAAGGAGACCAGCTGAGCACATGCAAGACTATGTATATATAACTGGGAACCACTGCCATAGTTGAATATTCTTTAGATAGCA
>NW_007784038.1:2330-2825 GCF_000696425.1 Galeopterus variegatus
TCTTTTTTATGGCTGAGTAGTATTCCATTATGTGTATATACCACATTTTCCTTTTCTGGTTATCTGTAGATGGACATTTAGGTTGATTCCAACTCTTGGCTATTGGAAATAGAGCTGTGGTAAACATGGGAGTGCAGGTATCCCTTTGACATAATGCTTCCCATTCCTTTGGACATACACCCAGCAGTGAGATTGCTGGATTGTATGGCAGTTCTCTCTGTAGTTGCTTGAGGAACCTCCATACTATTTTCCATAATGGCTGCACTAATTTACAGTGACACCAACCGTTTAGGAGGGTTCCCCTTTCTCCTCATCCTTGCCATCATTTGTTATTCTGTCTTTTTAGTACTGGCCAGTCTAATTGGGGTGAGATGATATCTCAATGTGGTTTTGATTTGCATGAAATATTTTTATAAGTGCACATGAGACATTCACCAAGATATTCAAAACAAAACTTAAATTGAAAACTGAAATCTTAAAAGTATGTTTTCTGAC